>NC_058124.1:28588866-28888866 GCF_914725855.1 Thunnus albacares | reverse complement strand
AGGTTTGCACAGGAATTTGCTTTAGTGTTGTGGTGCATAAGAATAAAAAACAGAAGGTAAGTGAAAAGGGCTATTGAATTATACATCGTGACTAAGAATTAATAAAAAATGTTGGGATCAAACAACTTTACAATAACTACAGTTTCAGTTTCATCAAAGTCTCAGTTTCATCTAAATTTACAGTTTTAAACAGGAAACTGGGTAGAAATGATTCCTTAAATGAGACCAGTTAAGTTAAACGTTCGTGTTTACTTCTTGTTGTTCCGTTTTTATCTCTGATGTTTAAATCACTGAAACTTTCAGACCCAAAACAAATCTGAGTTAGCAAGGGAGCTAACGAAGCTAACCACGATTCCAGATTATTATTTTACTAAAATAAATGACACAGTGAATGATCTCAGTTTAAAGTCAGTATCGAGTTACAGTTAAGTGTTATCTAACACCTTAATTAACGCTGAGTGTTTGTGTCGTTGAGAAATGTTACCCAGCTGTCTGCCTGCTAATGCTAACAGTTAACATGCGAACACTGTTTTTATCCGCAGCTACATGCTAACGTTAGCTTAGCTTAGCTCCGGGTCTGAACACTCACCGGAACCCGCTGAAACAGCCGCCATCTTAACATCAAGCCGGGAAGCGACACGAGAAAGAAAAACTGTCCGAAAACGGGCTAAAGCTGCCGTTTGACGGGGTTCTGATATAATCCACCGACTGTTAACAGGATCGATCAGCAGCCGAGACCGACAAGGTGGTGTCTAATTACACAGTTAACACTTCCGGTAGAGAACCTTCACAATAAACGTGTAATTTCCATGGATTCTACAAAAAAAGCAAGACAAGAAAAAGGGACACCACACATTACATTATATTATTATATATGAGAGTCACTTCATGCTTTCATTAGAGATATTTAAATTCATGGTATGTCTGTGTTTTGTGCTGCTTTGTACTGACCTTGTTGAGTTTCGTGTTGAAATGTATGTATATGTATTGTTGAATTGTGTTTTGTGCTTAAATGTATGCATATGTATTATTGAGCCTTGTGCAGTTTCACGTATTTCATGAAACTTTCGTTCAGTTACATGTTTCATGTATTTTACTGTTGAGTTTTATGTATCTTAAAAGCACATCTAGGGACGGGTGTTGTGTTGCAAACTAGCTTAGGCTAAGTGCTATATACTTTCTCCTACGCAAATAAATATTAAATGAATAAATAAATATGAATGTATAATAAGGAAATAAAAATTGATCCAAGTTTGTTTCTTTTGGATCTTTCAGGCTCTCAGATCTGTGTATAATGTCATCTCATGTAATGTGTATGTCTACATGCTGTTTACCCCCCCCCCCCTTTTCATCCCTTAAAGGTTTGTGATCTGTGTCTGAAAATTAAATAAAATGTTGTGTCATTAACTAATGAATAATTTCAGCCCTAGTTCTAAACATTTCACAACCGTCTTGAAAATCTGTGTAATTGTATTAGATTGTTACCTCAGCTTCCATCATTAAACCGTTTTTGATACAAAACTGCTTCTGCTTTCCCAAATGTAAAAATTAACCTTTACTTTGAAGGTAGACAGATGCGTCACTTCCGGTCCCCGCGTGGCCTCGTTCTGGTGTTGTGTTGGAAACGTAAACGTTGGACAGACATGTTACGTCATCAGAGTGTTTCTGCAGCCTTCAGGTTCATGATCAGGTTAATGGTTGAATAAGATAAATTAAACAACAAATATGACTTTCATTCATTTATACTTTTATAGAGCTTCTATAGAACTTTTCCTTTCACAACTGGGATAACTCTATCTGCTGAGGAAGACCATCAAAAGCTCCAGGACAGCTACTAAATGGACCTTATGGTGTGATTTTTTTTATCAGCTTCTATTTCAGCTTTTATTTATTCATGTATTCATTTTTTTATGTTTTTCTTTTGTTATCGGATACAATATATATTTTCCATACATGTTTAGCATCTTTTTTATATATATTAATACAACACATCATACATAATAAAACAAATGAAATCCACAATAAACAGCTCAAAACTAAAATATAAAGTTAAACTATTCATATTCTGTGTTGAAAGTTTGTGTGTGAATGTTTTAAAGCCACGGGACGACTTTTCTTACACTTCTGAAGTTTAAAAACAAAGACGAGAACAACGTTTTTCTCACAGTTCAGCTCCATTCATGGAGGGAATGTTTGTTGTCCGACAAAATAAACACAAAGGAAAGTTTATGATAAAGTTGAGTCCCAGCAGGTCAAACATGTCATCATCATCTTCACAGACTGCGGAGGAAGAAGTGTGAACACCTGGAGCCGCGTGGACAACGACACACCTGACCAGACTGGCTCCGCCCCCAAGTCCGCCCCCACCAGCAGTACTTCTCCAGGTTACACTGAAAGAGAGACGAGAGACCATCTGATCCCTCTAAATAACAAACAGCCCGAAGCAGATTTAATTACTGTAATGTCCCGATTATAAGACAACGCCTCCCTTTCCTGAAGCTGCTTAAGTAGAAAAGACATTTTGAAGATACAACACTCTGAGAACAGTGTAAAAATACTCCATTACAAGTAAAAGTCCTGCATGAAAAATCCCACTTATGTAAAAGTACATAAGTTAAAGTATTATTATATTTCTCATCCTCAAATATAAAACAACTTTTTCAAATGTCATTTCCAGCATAAAATATTGTCTTACATTTAGGACAATGCAGAAAAAATATAGATGAGTTTTTCTGTTGTTATTCAAGCTAACGCCATCTCAGTGACTCTACAGCTCCTCTCGGCTTTACGGAGCTTTATAGTGAGTTTCAGCTCGTTGTTTATCTGTCCGGCTGCAACTTTACTGTTCTGGTTCACTCTCAGCGTCTCATAGCGTCATTTTCAGAGAAAAAGCTGTAAAAAGCCGCTGTACACTACCTGCTCAGCACCAAACGGCAAACAGACACAGTTAGCTGTAGACTAGCTGGTGAACATAGTGGAGCATTTAGCAGCTAAAGAGCCAGATATTTCCCTCAGGAGTTGGTAGAGAGTAAAAACAGGAGCTAAAAGAGAGTGAATATTGGACTCACATTCACCAGGTGGACAGAAACACGACTCCACATGAATGATAAATGTTGCTCCGTAACTGCTGGACGTGGAAATAAACAACTGTTTGCTAACAAGTTCAACATATCAACTTAAAAGCTGATGCTATGTCAGTGTTGTGTTCACTACATGTTTCTGCTGGAAACTAGTTGACAAAACATTAGTTATTGATCAGTTATTGCAGGTTTAACGACATTGATTTTATGGGGTTACAGGTTTGTTCAGGAGTGGAATGTCCACAAAACGTTAGCATAGCTGTCCTGATATTTATTTAGGCATTTGGGGAAGTTCACACTCCAGAGTTAGTTTCAAAGCAGCCATGTCCTTCATTATGCAGAACTTTACGGCTTAAGAAAATTTAAACGGGTGAGTTATAAAAAAAATTCCCCCCCGTACAGTTGTCATGAAAGGAGAAATTAGCTACAGAGACCAAAACCGTTGTTTGTACCAGGCTGTAAACATGTTTATTTCTGCTGTAAAGTTGGACATTTTAACATGGGGGTCTATGGGGGTTGACTTGCTTTTAGAGCCTCAAGTGGCCGTTCAAGGAACTGCAGTTTTTGGCTTCATTTTATAACCCCGGAGGTTACTGCTTGTTCCAAACAAGGTTATGTTACAACAAATAACACAACAAACTAAAATCTTTGCTTTATTCTCCCCTCCATCCTCCAAACAAGCTCTCAAACTCTTGTTAATTTGTTAACTCGTGTTAGTTAATGATCACAGACTGAAGCTCTGCTGCATAAATCACTCAACCGTTTAAAGTTGTCATCACACAGTTTGTGCTTAAAGGTTCGGAGATGCTTGTTTTTACCAGGACGGTGACTCTGCGTCTCTTCAGGCGTCGACAGAGTCCAGGAAGTCGACGGAAGCCGTCGTTCTTCAGAGAGGTGACGACGTTTGACTCCGAGTTCACTGCAGCTTCAACCTGACGCACAGAAACACCAACATGTCAATCAAGACGACAACATCCATCTTTTATTACTCTTTGCCTCACAAAGCTCACAGGTAGATGTTTACTGTCTGAATGTTCTGCAGTTTGTTTCTGTTTTATTTTGACATGTTTGAATGAAGGATTTAAATGTTGAAAACTTTCTTCCTTCTGTTGTAATTTGTTCTGTTTTGATCAAATACCTCAACACTTCAGCCCCTGAAACCTTTTAGCACTTGTTGATCATTTGTTGCACTACTTCCTTGTTGTTTCTTATGCACGTGTCTACTTCCAGTCATTTCTTACTTTAATCATCTCTCAGTCTTATCACACTTATACCTGCTCAGCTACTTTAAACGTTTGTAGTACGGCTCTTTCTGTGTCACTGTCCTCTAACGCTTGATTGTCTCGTCTCGCTTGTAAGTCTCTTTGGATAAAAGCATCAGCCAAATGACAAAATGTAAATGTAAAATGAAAACAATATCTTGTTTTTATGATGTAAAGTGAGAACGTGTCAACAGAAGTTTGTTTTCACAATCGTCTGTTGATGAAGGGAAGTTTCTCTGTGCTCACCTTAAAGGACGGGTTCACAATTTTTTAAGTGTCTTAAACCAACAGTCAGGAGCCCAAATGAACATTAAAGCTGTTTTTCTTGCTGTAATCATTCCTCCTGTTCAGTCCTCCTTCTGTGCAAAAAATGTATTTAAAGTTTATCTTAAGCTAATATGAAGCTTCAGCGTCCAAATGAGTCAAATCCAGTAGATATCTTTCAACGTTACAGTCTTTTTAGTGCCAAAGTCCCTCTTTTTGTTACTATACTTCCACCTGCAGCTCAACAGGGAAACACTGTCTGAGGAAACACAAAGAGGGAAATTGATGCTAAAAAGACTGTAAATGTGTCAGATATCCACTTGATATGACTAACTCAGACTGCTGAAGCTGAATAGAAGCTTCACACAGACTTTTAAATGACTGTGTGGACACACTGTGGATTTTATCCTCCATCACTTCCATTGAAAGCACATTTGAAGGATCTTTTAATATCTAATATGAACACGAGGAATGATTACAGACACCTGACTGCTGGTTTAACACACACTTGAAAAATTGTGAACCTGTCCTTTAAATCTCTGTTGAACACCTGGACGTACCTGAATGATTTATCACAACTAGTTTGGAGCCAATTGTGGTTCAGTACACAACATATACTAGTGTGATGTAGACACTTGATGCCTCCAGTGCACAAACACTGAGAATGGATTTTACAGTGAAGTAGGAGACTCCTGTGTCCAAAAGTTAAACTTTAGAAATATTAATATTTACATATTTGAATGGATTTTTAACAATTTACATGTAGTTTAACCTTAACTGTGTTCTTTCCCAGCATGCACCTGTCCTACCTGAGGTGGAGGTGTCGGCAGACTGCATTTGACTGTTTGCAGACAGACGCAGCAGATCAGCAGCAGAAAGACTGCACACAGCTTCATCTGTCAATCAACTGTCAATCAACTGTCAATCAACTGTCAATAAAAAAGGACTCTGTTCATCCACCGCTTGATCTCTCTTCTTCTTCTTCTGTGGGAATAAAAGCAGTCGGCAGTTGAGGGAGGAAACATGATAATCCTCTTAGTCTGGTTTAGGAGTCACATGACATCATGATGACATATCACACACACACACACACACACACACACACACACACACACACACCTCTGAGTGAGCTGTACAGTCCACCTGAGACAGACAAAAGAAATTAAAGCTGATGACAATGACCTCTACAGAGAATAAATGTCATAAACACTCATTAAATGAGTTAACAAATAATAATAAATAAACACAATTAGACTTAAATTAAAATAAATAATAATAATAATAATAACAACAACAATAATAATATAACGTTACCTTTGCTAACTGGACGCTTCCCTTCAGTCTGGTCGTTGCTTTCTCGAACTCTGGAGCTAATTTCTTACATCGACCACACCTGAGAGGTGAGGAAGAGGAGCATGAGGAGGAAGGTGAGGATGAGGAAGTAGAGGAAGATGAGGGGGAAGGAGGACGAGGAGGTAGGAAAGACTAGGAATGAAATTTTGTAATTCAGTAAGAATAATATCTTAGGAGAACAAACCTGATAGAGAGAATATAACTTTATTTGATTAATTTTATTTTTCTCTAATTTTCCCTTCTTTTATTTATTATTAGCAGTAGTGATTATAGTTGGATTCCTGATCCACACTCCACTTCAGGTGGCGGCGGTAATGCGCCATGAGGTTGTTTGCTTACCGCCATAAAACTCAACAAGAAGAAGAAGAATCAATATGAAAGAAGCCTCAGAGCTGCTGAATGATTAATAAACTGTCTGAAAGGTGTTTTCCACCTTTATTCATCTCTCGCCAGCTTTCAAAGCCATAGATAGAAGTTAGCTTAGCCTGCTAGCTGTAAACGGACCGGCTCAGAGTTTGACGGAGAAAAAGTTTCTGTCATCGTGTTAAAATGTCTAAAGTCCAAATGCTGAGAGCGTCGGTGACGCAGCGACTAACTGCGGCTGCTGAAGAGATATTTGTGCTGTTTGAAAGATCGATAGCAGAGTACGAGGAGGAACTTTCTCGATCCAAAGAGGAGAACGAGCGACAACGCAAACTACTGGACGCTGTTTTCAACCCTCAACTTCAGCTGCACAGAGCAGGTTTGTTCATTAAACATTTCTATAAATCTTTCAATCAGTTTGAGGTCAATCAATAAATACAGCAATGTAAAAATACTCCATTACAAGTAAAAGTCCTGCATGAAAAATCCTCCTACAGTAAAAGTACATAAGTATGATGAGCTTGATGTAGTTAAAGTATTGCAGTAAAAGTAGTGGTTTGGTCCTTCTGACTGATATATTATTATATATGACATCATTAGATTATTAATAGTGAAGCATCAGTGTTAGAGCAGCATGTTACTGTTGTAGCTGCTGGAGGTGGAGCTAGTTTACACTACTTTATATACAGTTAGCTAGTTTAGTCCAGTGGTTCCCAACCTAGGGGTCGGGCCCCTCCAAAGGGTCAGCAGATAAATCTGAGGGGTGGTGAGATGATTAATGGGAGAGGAAAGAAGAAAAAACAAAGTTCTGATACACAAATCTGTTTTCAGTTTTTTGGACTTTTTCTCTAATCTTTGATTTTTGCTGAAATATTGGATCATTTGAACATTTATTGAAATGAAAGCATGTGAGAAGTTTAGAGGGAAAAATCACTATTTGGTGGAGCTGTTAACAACTCATAGACATGTGAAATGTGACCCCGACTACACACTGCTTTTTGTAAGACGTCAAAAGACAAAAAGGTTGGAAACCACTGGTTTCATCTTTAACAATGTGTTGTATTTTAAAAGCTTGTTATATTATCCATTGTGTCAAATCTTCATCTGAAAAGTAACTAAAGCTGTCAAATAAATGTAGTGGAGTAGAAAGTAATATCAAATGATATTAAATGGACTACAGCTCTTGAGTAAATGTACTTCCACCACTGAATATCAGAATATTAATGTGTGTTATATAAATAAATAACATTATTATTACTTAAAACACACAGTCCACCATCAGAAACAGATTTTACATCCCTGAACATATGAAACTAATTAAAAACAGACAATACATCATCAGTCCTCTCCACTCAAAAATGTGTTTTGGAGCCAATCATTGTTCAGTGCTCATAAATTGAGAATGAACTTTACAGTGAAGTAAGGGTAGTATTTAACTTTTTGAAACTAAAAATATGAATATTCATAGATTCTGGATTTTTCAATAAGGGAGATGGAGGAGATGCAAGTTTAAGAATTATTAATTATTATTAAATTGTTTGAAAAATCTGATCAAGCACAAACATTATTTAGGCAGAGTAATTTTATGTCCTAAAACACTCCTGGAGCTGATCTACAAACAGTCTATAAGTCACTCATCCATCAATCTGACTGAATATTAATTTAATTTCATTGATTTTAGATGGTGTACCTAATGGGACAATAAAGTCAATAATAATAATAAGAAGCAATAATGGTCCAGGAACAAGATGGTGTCTGCTGCGTTGTTCAGCTTTCTGAGACATTTTAATATCCAGGACTTGTTTTCTAATGTTGTGTTTAATATGAATAATATTAATAATATGTCTGTGTACAATTTGCACACTCACAAAATGCACTGCCAACTATATAGTTCTAAATTTAGTGAACACTTCTTAAAGCTTTTGCAGCTTCCTTCTGTCCCGCATTGTTTATTTTACTCGCCTCATGTCAGTGGACTGATTCAGGGCATAACACTGGAAACCTACCGACCATTTTGGTTAAAACAAATTAGTTCCTTTACAGCTGTAATTTGAGTTTAGCACCACAAATGCCACACATGATGGACAGTTAAATATTAAGGGATTTGCTGAAAAGCCCAGCCATGGCACCAACTATGGTGTCTTAGTCTCTAGTTGGATAAAATGTGAGTTTCCAAGAGAGTAAACTGTGTATGTATCCTAATCAGTCTATAATTGTACTGAAAACAAGCCTACATTTAAATTAGACAAGACAGTCAAACTACTGTAAATTAACCTGAATAAACCTCTTTGTGTTTCCGCATTAATGTCTGATTTGTTTCCTGTTTGCTGCAGACGTCCAGCAGCTGTTGAAGAGTAAAGAAGAGGTTCCCCCTGAACAGCAGGAGTGGAGCTCCAGTCTGCACCAGGAGGACCCAGAGCCCCCACACATTAAAGAGGAACAGGAGGAACTCTGGACCAATCAGGAGGGAGAGCAGCTTCAGGGGCTGGTTGGTGTTGATATCCCATCCCCTCCTGTGTCAGTGAAGAGTCTAAGAAAAACTGAGAACAGGGAGGCAGAGCCTATAGCCAGCAGCTCAACTGAGCAGATGGAAACAGAAGCTGATGGAGAGGACTGTGGAGGATCAGAACCAGCCAGGAACCCAGATCCTGGTAGACAATTACAACCTACTGATGAGAGGACTTCAGATTTTTCTGATCCTGATCCTGAAGTCAGGAAGGATAACTGGAAGGTGACCTATGAACCTCAGTCAGGTTTACAGAATTTACCTGTAAACAGTATGAGTCTGACAACCTTGAAAAAAATATTTACCTGTTGTCATCATGGTGAAACATTTGACAAAAAGATTTTACTGGTGAGACACTGGAAACATCATACAAAAAAACAATTTAGCTGCTCACTTTGTGGGAAAAAATTTGTCTGCAAGGAAACTTTGAAGGCACATAAGAAATGGCACGAAGGACAGACCGAATGTAGTTGCTCACTTTGTGGTAAAATATTTACACATGTAGGAAAATTGTCACTGCACTTGAACTCCCACAAAGAGATCAACAGATTCAAATGCAGTGTTTGTGACAGAACATTTCATACATTTTATGCGATCAAAAGACATAAATGTAAAGGTGAGTCCTCAAAGCTTCACAAACCTGGGACGAGTCAGGACGAAGAGCAGCTTCAAGGGCTCAAGGAGGCTGATACACCCAAGTTCACAGTCATTCCTGTCCCTGTGAAGAGTGAAGATGATGAAGAGAAACCTCAGTCCTCACAGTTTCATCAAAGACAAACTGAACAGATGGAAACAGAAGCTGATGGAGAAGACTGTGGAGGACCAGAATCTGATCCAGATAGACATTTACAACCTGTTAGTGGAGACAATACTTCAGACTCTTTTGAACCTGAAACAAAAGTCAGGGAAGATTATTGGAAGGAGACCAGTGAACCTCAGTCAGTTTTAAACTTTCTGAAAAATATTGGCTGTAACACTGGTAAGAAACCATTTTGCTGCTCTGAGTGTGGTAAAACATTTAGCCTTAAGGGCAATCTAAAGACGCACATGAGAATTCACACGGGAGAGAAACCGTTCAGTTGTTCAGTTTGTGGTAAAGCATTTATACAAAAAGTACATCTGACACGCCATATGGCACGTCAGACAGGGGAGAAACCGTTAAGTTGCAGTGTTTGTGACCAAAGATTCACGTGGCATTATCAGCTCAAAAACCACAAGTGTGTCGGTGAGTTCTCACAACTTCAAAGCCAAACTGAACAGATGGGAACAGAAGCTGATGGAGAGGACTGTGGAGGACCAGAATCAGATCTAGATAGACATTTACATCCAGATACTGATGATAAGACTCCTGAATTTCGAAGCAGTGGTGATGATGGGATGGAGAACAGGAAACCTCAGTAAGATTTAAACTCAGAAAAGTCCCTGTAAGTGATAGGAGAGCTAATACTCACGAAGGAGAGAAACCATTCAGTTGCTCAATTTGTGGCGCAAAATCTGCATCGAAGAGTGGTCTGAAAAAACACGACATGCCACTTCACAAAGAAAAGATTCAGCCGCTGTAATTGTGACAGAAGATTCTCTTGTTATAGTGAGCTCAAAAGGCATAAGTGTGACAAGCATCCTGAGCTTGAAGTTGAAATCAGCGATGATGAGGTGCCCAAGAAACCAGTGAAAGATAAGAAACCATTCAGCTGCCCCGAGTGTGGCAGAAGATTTGCTTCACAGGCAGCACAGGATAATCACATGAGAATTCATTTAGAAGGGAAAAAATTCAGCTGCCAGTTCTGAAGTGCAGCGACTTCAACGCAAAACATGAAATCTCACAGAGCAGATAAACTGTTCAGGTGCGCTCAGTGCGACAAAAGCTTCGGCTACAATTCCAGTCTAAGGCTCCACATGAAGTGCCATTCTACAGAGAGACTCAGTGATTGCCCTATGTGCACCAGAAAATTCAAGAGCAATCTAAATGTGCTAAATCACTTGAAGGTTCATGCAGGAAACCAAAAACATTTAATCTGTCCTTTCTGTAAAACAGTTTAAATAAAGCACATGAAAACCTACATTGGGCAGAAACCAGCTGATCAGTTTTTGGCGAAAGAATCAAACTGAGTGGAAATATCAGTTAATATATTGGGAAACGTTTTTGAAAGTTTTTCCCTGATTGTCTTCAATTTTGGCGTTAAAACTTTAAAAACTGTATCATAAGTTCAAATCTCTCAGTGAAAACCACAGGTCTTAATTTAAAACATGTCTATGCCCAAATATCTTAAATCACAACTCCTCTGAGTAGTTCAGACATTGATTTTGTGTATTAGAACAAAGTCTGACTCATCTGTTATCATTGCTTTCTGTGAAGCCTTAGCAGATAGAAACTTTTAATTCGAATTTCATCGATTAGAGAATTTTTTTTGTTTGAAAGCTAAATGTTTTTCAAACTGTAACTTCGGGCTAAAGGTTTATTTCTGTTGTTGATAACAAGATGTAGCAGTTTTTTTTTCCAAGATAAGCGGAAAGTTTGGTTTCTCTTGTAAACTTAACAGCAACAGTTGCTGATGTTTTTCTTGTTAAGTTGATTAAAGACGACTTGATTTCACTTGTTTACTTTGTTTTTCTTTTGCAGTCAGTCAAACAGTGAAGATCCAATCAAATCACTTTCCTGTCAGTTGCAGGACTGCTGCTTCCCATCATGAGGCTCATTAACATTCATCTAAACAGACATGACAGTCTTTCACAAATGTTTAATCAATAAATGAAGATGACACAATAGAAATATTGTATCAAACGCTAAGGTGGGCACTACAGGTTAATGAAAAACGTATAGATTTTTGTATCCAGCACTGATGCCACTGAGGATGTGCACACATCTGTTCTGACTTATTCTACAGTATTTATTTCTTACATCAGAAATATGACATCATGTCCTTTTTAATGGCTGAGGGGGGAAATTTCATTGAACAGAAATGTTATGTGATGTGCCTCAATGAATAAATACAGAGATGATCGCAAACATTAAAAAGTGCATGAGAGTGATGCTACAGGTTGTTATGCAACACTACCAGGATCAGTATTCACCAGTGGAGGCTGGTCCATAGAGGCAGAGGAGGTTGCTCCTCTATTTTTTGAGAGGCAAGAGGGAGGGGACTCCTCCCTAACCAATCAACAACCAGAATGCAATATTGACATCAAGTTGGTCCAATGATAGTTTCCAGATGTCATCTTCAATTCTCTCCACTGTAAGGAAGAGTAGCAGCAGTAGATAGCTCCTTACGTTAGCCAACACAACAGTTAGCTTGTTGTTGCAGCCTGAAGGACTCTTTATACATCCATGGAAGGACTGTTAAGGACTGTTGTTAAGCTAATGGGAGAAACTATCTGGACTGTGCAGCGCAGCAGCAGCAGGACACCGCCAGGGAGCGGCTGGAGAGAGAAGAAACCGGAGAAACAACCAGGAGAGTTAGCTTGTTTGTCATTGTTGCTAATGATATCAGACTGTTTAACCAGCAGCCACAAAGTTCTGTTAATTAACAAACAAGATGACCAACAGCCACAAATGGACGCTATGACATGAATACTTCATCTCTATGATAGAAAGAAGAAGACGTCAGATAACGTGAGTCAGTTACAGCTTCTCTCTCTCTGTCTCTTTGGTTGCTAATTTCATCTCTGGTGGTTAAATATTTCTCTGTGGCTGTTGTGTGAATTCATCTCCTTAACAAGAATGCAGCAGAGATCATATAACGTTAATGTGTTGTAGGTGGTTTGCTTGTTGAAGTTTCTGGACTCACTCATTCATTTGTAATTGATCCAGTTTTTAATTGAGTGGTTGTTCAGTCACCTGTTGATGTGTGATTAGTGAGTGAGTGTGCAGGAGGTCTGGCTGCTTGTTGTGACAGTTTCTTCAGTTTGTTTTTAAGCTGAGTCTATATTGAGTACTAAGCTTAAAGTAACTAGAATAATAAGTGTTAACATATCAACTTTGTAGACTATATTTTGTATGTCGTGCATATATATGAGTGTGTAAGTCATGTATTTGATACATGTATTAATACTTTCTGATGTGAACCTACACTTTTAGATCTGTGAATGTTTTTAGTGTTCAGTTTTTCTAGTATTCAGCACTGATCTGTACCTGTATCAGATTATAAGCTTTGTGGTACTTTATATATTCCTGTATACTAAGAAAATATATAGGAAACACATGTAAATCATGTGATATGTTGTCTGTTTCTGATGAGAACATAAATCTGTTGTAACAATAGAACAATGCCATAAATTTGAATTTTGCTTTGTTGGTAAAATGACACATTCTGAACCACTCCATGGCTAAAATGAGCACTTCTTTGTTTAGAAACAATATGTATAGGCCTATGCTATGTCTTCACCACTCAGGGGTTTTTGTTTTTGAAAGCAAATTGTTTTAACGGCATATAAAATTGCCCCCCACCCCTCCGATGTCATCAGGTAGAGACAATGATATAGTATGATGCAGTTTGTTGTAAGATTCCATGTTGGTTTTCCTCCTGTCCTCCCCAGTTTTTTGAGTCACCAGCCGCCACTGGTATTCACCTGCTTTTAGTGCGTTCTCAACAACGTCAGACATTAATAACTGGTTGCGTGCGTTTATTTTACAGACATCTGGTCACATGGTCATACTTTAAATGTTGTGTACAACAGTGCTTACCAACCCTTCATCACGTTGCCAGTTATCGTTTCATACATAAAATATCAGAAAATAGATAAATATATCTGTTAAAGTTCCACACAGTCCAAGGTTACATCTTCAAATTCCAAGACCCAAAGATATTCAGTTTATCATCTTGTTCGACAAAGAAAAGTAATAAATTATCATATTTGAGAAGCTGAAACCAGCCAATTTCTTTCATTTTTGCCTAAAAAGTGAGTATGATTATTCAATTATCAAAATAGTTGTTGCTGTCAATTGACTAATTGATTATTGACTAACCTTGTGCTCTTGAGAGAGGACTTTTTTGTTTTATTTGAAGGTTTGAGGGGGTAAAATACAGAAATCCACAAGAAATGAAGCAAAAATGAGAAGAAAGCCTGAAAAAAGCCTGTTGTATCAGTCTAATATGTACGTCGCTTTGGATAAAAGCGTCTGCTAAATGAAAAATGTAAATGTAATGTATGCAAATGATACATCACTGCAGTCTCATACCGAAGTGGAGACAGATTACTTATTAAATTTATGTTTATCTCTCCCAAATTTTATGCTTTACTTGTTTTCTGATTCATCATATAGTTAAAAATATGTTAATTGTCGGTCTGATCAACAAAAGAACCATAAACAACACAAGATTTTTCTTTTCATGATGTTATTTCCTCCATTAAACTGTTTCTTGCTGACAGACAGACTCTTCCTGACTTTAATTCTATCCATAATAACAGTTAAACACATTTATATTTTATATTTTTTAATCACACGTGAGGCTGAAAATTCCTGAGCGGCGGGTTTGATATGAGTTAAATCATTTCCATTTGCCCTGAAACATTTAGCCAATTACATATTTTCCAGTGTTCAGAAGACACCCCGATCATATTCTGGGTTATTGAATAATGAATTCACTATCATGATTATCAAAAAATACAGATGCAAATAATCAATAAATAGTATAAACGCATTCCGCGAGTAGAAATGGTTCCTGTGCGTCTGATCAGGACACAGTATGAATGCAGAATGCAGGTTTTTATTTAGGTGTTTGTTAAACAGGTAACAGGCTGCAGAGAGGAAACAGCATCACCTTTATTAGTGTCAGCACAGTGCACACGTGCACAGACACAAACTCCATCAGGAGTCTCTACAGCTGTTAAACCCGCCTGACAGCTGATCCAGCTGTGATCAGCTGATGCCGTCATCAGAAACGGACGTCGCTTCACGTGACGCCTCAGAGGAGAGGACGTCTCATGTCTCTTAAAACAAACTTCCTCTTTTCCTCTCTCCTCGCTCGGTTTCCTTGTGTCTCTCCATGCATCCACGGTGGGAAGATTAAGACTCAAGGAAAAGACGCAAGTGAGGGAAACGTGGATGCAATTTAAGAGACTTGGGATGCGCCCATAGTCATCAGGGTCCAGGATGGCGACAACCTCAACATCCAATACATGAGTTTATTTCCGTTTCGCTTATAAAGCGTCTCCTCTGATGTCAACATAGAGGAAGCTTCAGATATAAACGGACAGGGTTCAGAGAAGGAGTTTGATGGAGAAAATGTCATCGTGTTAAAATGTCTAAAGTCCAAATGCTGAGAGCGTCGGTGACGCAGCGACTAACTGCAGCTGCTGAAGAGATATTTGTGCTGTTTGAAAGATCGATAGCAGAGTACGAGGAGGAACTTTCTCGATCAAAAAAGGAGAACGAGCGACAACGCAAACTACTGGACGCTGTTTTCAACCCTCAACTTCAGCTACACAGAGCAGGTTTGTTCATTAAACATTTATATAAATCTTTCAATCAGTTTGACGTCATACTTCAATCAATAAATACAACAACAGCGGTGGAAGAAGCACTCAGATCCTTTACTTCAGTAAATGTACCAATACAGCAATGTAAAAATACTCCATTACAAGTAAAAGTCCTGCATGAAAAATCCTACTACAGTAAAAGTACATAAGTATTATGAGCTTGATGTAGTTAAAGTATTGCAGTAAAAGTAGTGGTTTGGTCCTTCTGACTGATATATTATTATATATGACATCATTAGATTATTAATAGTGAAGCATCAGTGTTAGAGCAGCATGTTACTGTTGTAGCTGCTGGAGGTGGAGCTAGTTTACACTACTTTATATACAGTTAGCTAGTTTAGTCCAGTGGTTCCCAACCTAGGGGTCGGGCCCCTCCAAATACTCAAAGTACAAGTACCAAAAAATTGTACCTAAATACAGTACTTGAGTAGATGTACTGTTACTTTCCACTGCTGTATATCGGAATATCAATAAGTGCTGTATAAATAAATAAGGTTATTATTACTACAAACACACAGTCCACCATCGGAAACAGCTTTTACATCCCTGAACATATGAAACTAATTAAATAGATAGATTAATAGATCATTTTAAATCTTCTCCACTCAAAAATGTGTTTTGGAGCCAATCGTGGTCCAGTGTTTATACACTGAGAATGGACTTTACAGTGATGTAGGAGTATTATTTAACTTTTTGAAACTAAAAACATGCATATTCATTAGGGGTGTTACGATTCTCCAAATGCACGATTCGATTTGATTTTCGATTTAAATGTTTTTCACAGCACCGATGGCTACACCATTGTTAAACTATTAGAGTCTTTATTTATAAAGATCAACGGATCATTGGTTCTATGCCCTGATAACTGTCATTTACACTTTCAGATTCCTCTTTAAAAGGATAGGCTACATGGTATCGAGTGTTATGTAACTACCATATTTTTTTGGGGGGGGGGGGGGTGTTACCACACTTAGGCCATATGGTCAAATTTAAATAATTATTTAAAATGTAATAATTGTAACCTATTTCACCACTCCATTTGGAACAAACTTTTAAACACAAAAGCAAAAAGAAAAGCCACTAGATGGCAGAAGGGTACTTTACAACAACAACAACAACTTGAGTTTACTCATCTGCAGCAAACGAAGTTTAAGTGTTTAAGTGTGAAAATTAGGCTTGTTGTCTACTTTACTGCGGTAAGATTTGTGTTTTAACAACGTTTCACTATGAGTTATTGATCTATGAAGTTTCAATCTATCAACATATGTCCAACTTTATGAAAGTGTGTAGCATAGCATACTTCTTCTGTCAACGACGAGTTTATTGTTTACACAACTCACAGCGAAGGCAAAATGTTTCCATAATGGAGACTTCAGGGAAACAGGAGATTTTCTAATTGTGTTGTTTCTCCATCATCTCCTACTCCAACCATGGCCATGTAGCTGCAGGCTACGTCAGACGCTCGCAAGTAGGCGGGGGTGGGAGAACTGTCGATCCTGCTTTTGATTTTGAAGTTTGAAATCAAACGCTCATTTTGATCGATTTTCGATTTAGATTCGAAATGGCGACATCCCCAGTTTACATAGATTCTGGATTTTTGGATAAGGGAGACAGAGGAGATGCAAGTTTAAGAATTATTAAATATTAGTTAATTGTGTGAAAAACATGTCAAAAGCATGTCAACAACTATCATTAGGAAATGTCAGCTGGTGCCAATTTCAAAGCTTTACAAACACTCTGACTCTTCAAACCTTGTGTGAACACTCAGCAACCATGGGTTCCTCTAAGCAGCTGTGCCTCATAATGCAAGGGAAGGTAGCAAGAAGATAGCAAAGCGTTGTTAGCTTGCAGTTTCCAGACTGTGAAATCTAATTAAGAGATTTTTTACAGAAGAGGAGAGTCGTCTTATTCACCTCTTCAACACCAAGCCAGTCTATTTTCCATTTTTCAATTGTAGAAGCAGCAACTTTCTTGGCTGTCTTATTTGCGAGGGGGTGGTGGTGCTGGTGACGGGTCCAGGATTTGGGTTTCTTTCCTTCTTTGGTAAGAGTTTTTTTTTAATGAGGTACCAGTCCATCGCAGCAGCCAACTTCACTGCAGTTGCAGGGTTGCATGGCCTCTGCTTGTAACAGCAGCGTAGTGTGAACAACAGTGCTGTTTGTGTGAGTGAGTGCTAGAGACAGAAATGGAAATTAAATGAATTGAATGAAAATAAAATGATGGCTTAATGTAGGATTACGATATTGGCCTAAACTGTTAAATACAAAATAATTTTTTTGAAATCTTGGGGGCAATTTCTGCCCCTGGATCATGGTTTTTAGGGGCGTTATTAGACTTCTTGGGGCATTTTTGCCCTTGACCCCTGTTTATTTCAAATGCTGATCCTAAACATACCTTGAAATCCACTATGGACCACCTAAATAAATGCAAACTGAATGTGATTGTGGAATGGCCCTCACAGTCCCCTGACTTTAACATAATGGAAAATCTGTGGGTGGTAGGTTTGAAAAGTTCTGTGCATGCAAGACGGCCCAAGAATATTGCAGAACTAGAAGGCTTTTGCAAGGGAGATCCCATATACAAGAAATGAAAGATTTTTAGGTGGCTACAAAAAGCATTTGCAAGCTGTGACATCTGCCAGATGGGATGTGACTAAACTCAGTGACTCACAATGATGTTTTTATTTTTGTTCAATTTATGTCATAAAAACTATGCATTATTGTTTGCTGAAAATAGTGTTTTTTCCATATCCTAGAGGGACTGTGTTTACATTTTTTTCAATTAAAAAAATCACCAAAATATGTTATTTGTGAAGAGGTGGCTGAAGTTTTGTTTAGAACTGTATAAAATGTGCTTCCAACTATAAAGTTCTCAATTTAGTGAACATTTTTTAAAGCTTTTGCAGCTTCACTCTGTTCTACATTGTTTATTTCACTTCCCTCATGTTAGTGAAACAATTCAGGACATAAAACTGGAAACCTACTGACCATTTTGGTTAAAACAAATTAGTTCCTTTGTAGCTATAGTTTACATTTAGTACCAGAAATGCCATGCATGATGGACAGTAAAATATTCAGGGCTTTGCTGAAAACCTCACCCCTGGCACCAGGAAATGGAAATAGGCCTACATTTAAATAAGACAAGATGTCAAACTTCTGTAAAATCACCTGAATAAATCTCTTTCTGCATTAATGTCCGATTTGTTTCCTGTTTCTTGCAGACATCCAGCAGCTGTCAGAGAGTAAAGAAGAGGTTCCCCCTGAGCAGCAGGAGTGGAGCTCCAGTCTGGACCAGGAGGACCCAGAGCCCCCACACATTAAAGAGGAACAGGAGGAACTCTTGACCAGTCAGGAGCGAGAGCAGCTTCAAGGGCTGATTGGTGTTGATATCCCATCCTCTCCTTTGTCAGTGAAGAGTCCAAGAAAAACTGAGAACAGAGAGGCAGAGCCTACAGCCAGCAGCTCAACTGAACAGATGGAAACAGAAGCTGATGGAGAGGACTGTGAAGGATCAGAACCAGCCAGGAACTCAGATCCAGGTAGACATTTACAACCAGATTCTCCCGACAAGATTTCAGATCCTTCTGAGACTGACGTTAGTGATGATGATTTGACAGAGACCAGAGAACCTCAGTCAGATTTAAACTCTATGAAAAATAAAGAAATCCTTGTTAGTGATATGAAATTTAATACTGGCAACAACTCGTTCATCTGCTCTCAGTGTGGTAAAAAATTTGCCAGCAAAGTAAGTCTACAGAGACACATGACATTGAGTCATCATACAGGAATGGATCTCTTTAGTTGTGAGTTATGTGATAAAACATTTACACATAAGATATATCTGAAAATCCACATGGGTGTTCACACAGGGGAGAAAAGATACCGTTGCCATATTTGTGAAAAAAGATTCACCTGGCGTATCCAGCTCAGGAGACATAAATGTGCTGATAAATCCTCACAACTGAATGGTGGAGAAACAAAACCAGTGAGGAACTCGGTCCGTATAAGTGAGTTGAGATGTAGAGATGCCAAAAACTCATCTAGTTCATTTTCCTGCTCTAAGTGTAAAGAAAAGTTTGACAACTTTTATTCTCTGGAGAGACATGAGAAAGCTCATTCAGAGAAGAAACCATTTAGTTGCCCATTTTGTGGTAAATCATTTGCACACAGGGCACATCTGACACCTCACGTAGCGATGCACACAGGGGAGAGACCATACAGGTGTCGTTATTGTTACAGAAGCTTCACCTGGCCTTCACAGGTCAAAAAGCACAAATGTGGTCGTGAGAAGTACTACAAGCTTTATCAAAGCCGAATCAAGGAGAAAAGAGCGGCAGCGCTTCAAGGGCTGGAGGAGGCTGATATCACCCAGTTCACAGTCACTCCTGTCCCTGTGAAGAGTGAAGATGATGAAGACAAACCTCAGTCCTCACAGCTTCATCCAAGTCAAACTGAGGAGAACAGAGAGGCAGAGCCTCCAGCCAGCAGCTCAACTGAACAGATGGAAACAGAAGCTGATGGAGAGGATTGTGGAGGATCAGAACCAGCCAGGAACTCACATCCAGATAGACTTTTACAACCTGATACTGATGACAGGACTTTACATTTTCCTGAACCTGATCCTGGTCCTGAAGTCAGGGAGGATGAGTGGAAGGTGACCCGGGAACCTCAATCAGGTTTACAAAATGTCCCTGTAAGCAGTATGAGTCTTACAACCTTAACAAAAAGATTTACTTGTTGTCAGTGTGGTGAAACATTTGACAAAAAGATTTCACTAGTGAGACACATGAAACATCATGCCAAAAAACAATTTAGCTGCTCACTTTGTGGGAAAGAATTTGTCCACAAGGAAACTCTGGAAGCACATAAGAAATGGCACGAAGGACATACTGACTTTAGTTGCTCACTTTGTGGTAGAAAATTTAAATATTTAGGACAATTGTCGCTGCACTTGAACTCCCATGAAGAGATCAACAGATTCAAATGCAGTATTTGTGACAGAACATTTAATATATTTTATGCATTCAAAAGACATAAATGTAATGGTGAGTCCTCAAAGCTTCACAAACCCGGGACGAGTCAGGAGGGAGAGCAACTTCAAGGGCTGGAGGATGCCGATACACCCAAGTTCACATTCACTCCTCTTCCTGTGAACAGTGAAGATGATGATGAAGAGAAACATCAGTCCTCACAGTTTCATCAAAGACAATATGAACAGACAAACACAGAAGTTGATGGAGAGGACTGTGGAGGATCAGAACCAGCCAGCAACTCACATCCAGATAGACATTTACCACCAGATACTGATGACAGGGAAGAGAGTAGTCAACAAAAAGAACCAAAAAGTCTGAGCCAACACATGATAATACATTCACAGGTACACAGGGAGGCAAAGCAGGAGGACCCAGGTTCCCCACACATTAAAGAGGAACAGGAGGAACTCTGGACCTGTCGGGAGGGAGAGCAGCCTCAAGGACCTCCAGCCAGCAGATTAGCTGAACAGATGAAAACGGAAGCTAATGGACCAGATAGACATTTACAGCCAGTTAGTGATCTTAAGGTTTTAAACGCTTTTCAGTTAAAGACTGTCAATGTTGTCTGCATGGAGATCAGAGCACCTCAGTTAGTTTTCATCTCTCAAAAAAAAAATGTAACCCCTGTAAGTAATGAAGGATATAATATTGATGAGAAACCTTTTAGCTGCCAGAAGTGTGGGAAAGGTTTCTCACGCAATGATGTGCTAAAGAAACACATGAGAACTCACACAGGAGAGAAACCATTTTGTTGCTCGATATGTGGTAAAAGATTTACCCAGAATTCACATGTAAAACAACACATGACAGTCCACAAAGGGGAGACACAATTCAGCTGCGGTGTTTGTAACAAAAGATTCATTTGGAATTTTCAACTCAAGAACCACAAGTGTGTTGGTGAGTCCTCACAGCTTCATCAAAGACAAACTGAGGAGAACAGAGAGGCAGAGCCTACAGTCAGCAGCACAACTGAACAGATAGAAACAAAGGCCAATGGAGAGGAATGTGAAGAACCAGAACCAAACAGGAACTCAGATTTAAACTCCGAGAAAAATAAAATCCCTGTAAGTGATGAGAGAGCTAAAGGAGAGAAACCATTCAGCTGCTCAATTTGCGGCACGAAATCTGCTTCGAAGAGAGGTATGAAACTGCACATTAAGCGCCACTTCGCAAAGAAAAGATTCAGCTGCAGTTATTGTGACAAAAGATTCTCTTGGTATAGAGAGCTTAAAAGGCACGAGTGTGACAAACCTCCTGAGCTTGAAATTGAGATCAGCGATGATGAGGAGTAATGGTTGACCAACAGTGGATTTTTAAAGGCAGATATAATAACCATAATTTGAAGCAGCTGACAAAGATGATAAGTGAATAATTGGCCGATATCATGAGAGTTCATTTAGAAGGGAAAAGTCTGGGCAACGACTTAACACAACACATGAAATATCACAGAGCAGATAAACTGTTCAGGTGCACTTAGCGTGATAAAAGGTTTGGCTATAATTCCCATCTCAAGCTGCACATAAACTGCCGTTCTACCATATTTACATCTGTTTTTATTGCTCTCAAATGTAAATATGGGTCAAATTTGACCTGAACAGTATGTAAGGGTTAAACAACTTCCAAAAGAAACAGAAATGTATAAAAAGGACTTCTCACACGTTAACTGAACTAATGAACAAAATCTTGAATATGTATGATGACGCTCATTACGCTTCAGCGACAATATCACTCCACTATTATTCAACATGTGTTGTCATAATTGTATCTGACATTTTTGTCTTCACATGAAACTAGTCTTTGACAAGTTATTAACATTTTGTGTGGGTTTATTTAAAATGAGAGAAAATATCAGTTATTATATGTAGAAATGTTTTTGTCTGTGCCAAAATATCTGAAATCACAACTCCTCTGAGTAGTTCAGACATTGATTTTGTGTCTTAGAACAAAGTCTGACTCATCTGTCATCATTGGTTTCTGTGAAGCTTCAGCAAATAGAAACTTTTCATTTGAACTTCATCAATTGGAGAATTTTTTTGTTGAAAGCAAAATGATTTTTGAAACTGTAACTTTGGGCTTAAGATTTATTTCTGTTGTTGATAACATGATGTAGAAGATTTTTTTTTGCAAGATAAGCTGAAAGTTTGGTTTCTCGTAAACTTTACAGCAACAGTTGCTGATGTTTTTCCTGTTAAGTTGATTAAAGGCGACTTGATTTCACTTGTTTACCTTGTTTTTCTTTTGCAGTCAGTCAAACAGTGAAGAAACCAACCTTTTTGGCTTGTGACCCCTTAAAATAAAGCAAAATCTACTGGGGACCCTTGGTCATGTGTTGCATTGTCTGCCAGTTAAGTTACCGATTATTGTCTTGATTCATTGGTTATTTGTTTTGTCCATAAAATCAAATGTCTTCAAATGTCTGGTTTTGTCAGACCAACAGCCCAAAACTCAGGGTGTTGGGTGTTTAATCCTTAATGATGCTTTCAGAGAGCAGAGAGTGTATTGTATGGTAGATAATGCAACATGTGACAAGGGTTCCCAGGTAGACTTTGCTTTATTTTCCGGGGTCACAGGCCAAAAAAGTTTGGAACTACTGATATAAACAGACATATAATATGATTCAACGGAGTCTTGCACAAATTTGCAATAAATTCTATTCAATTAAATTCTATTTATAAAGCACCAAATCATAGCAAAAGTTATCTTAAGGCACTTTTCACATAGAGCAGGTCAAGAAATATGGGTCAAATTTGACCTGAACAGTTTGTAAGGGTTAAACAACCTCCAAAAGACAAGGAAATGTATAAAATGGGTTTCTCACAGCTTACCTGAACTACAGAATAAAATCTTGAATATGTATGATGACGCACATCATGTTTCAAGGAGAACGAGCAGCAGCACTACATCGCTCCACTATTATTCAGCATGTGTTGTATAAGATCATAATTGTATCTGACATTTTTGTCTTCACATGAAACTAGTCTTTGACAAGTTATTAACATTTTGTGTGGGTTTATCTAAAATGAGAGAAAATATAAGTTAATGAATGTAGAAATGTTTTTGAAAGTTTTTCCTGATTGTCTTGAATTTAATTGTTCTTAAACCTTTAAAAACTGTATTATAAGTTCAAATCTCTCAGTGAAAACCACGAGTCTTAAATAAAAACATGTCTTTGCCCAAATATCTTAAATCACATCTCCCCTCTGTAGTTCAGACGTTGATTTTGTGTATTAAAACAAAGCCTGACTCATCTGTTGCTTTCTGTGAAGTCTCAGCATACAGAAACGTACAACACTATCAGTAGGAGTTGTTTTTTTTTGATAAAAATAAAATGTTTCCCAAACTGTAACTTTTGGAACCACAGTCCTGTATGTCCTCACAATCACTTTGAATGTAACAAGTAATTCTATTCTATTTGTATTTTATTTTGTATTTTATTTTGTATTATAGTCTTTATAGTCTTTATACTTTAAATCTCTACGTTTTATTATATTTTAGTCGTATTCTGTGTATATTTATTCAGACTCGTTCAGCTGCTGTAACACCTGAATTTCGAATAAAAATCAAAGTCTTGTTTTAGCTTAAATTAAACCGGAAGTGGTTTCTTCTGGTCATCTCGGACAAAGATGTCGGACAGCCTCAACATCCTTGTGACATGAGTTTATTTTCTTTTCTTTTGTAAAGCGTCTCCTCTGATATCAACATGGAAGAAGCTTCAGAGCTGCTGAATGATTAATAAACCGTCTGAAAGGTGTTTTCCACCTTTATTCATCTCTCGCCAGCTTTCAAAGCCATAGATAGAAGTTAGCTTAGCCTGCTAGCTGTAAACGGACCGGCTCAGGGTTTGATGGAGAAAAAGTTTCTGTCATCGTGTTAAAATGTCTAAAGTCCAAATGCTGAGAGCGTCGGTGACGCAGAGACTAACTGCGGCTGCTGAAGAGATATTTGTGCTGTTTGAAAGATCGATAGCAGAGTACGAGGAGGAACTTTCTCGATCCAAAGAGAAGAACGAGCGACAACGCAAACTACTGGACGCTGTTTTCAACCCTCAACTTCAGCTACACAGAGCAGGTTTGTTCATTTATCATCTATATACATATTTAAATCAGTTTGAGGTCATACTTCAATCAATAAATACAGCAGCAAGAACTACTCAGATCCTTTACTTCAGTAAATGTGCCAATACAGCAATGTAAACATACTCCATTACAAGTAAAAGTCCTGCATGAAAAATCCTACTGCAGTAAAAGTACATAAGTATTATGAGCTTGATGTAAAGTATTACAGTAAAAGTACTTAAGTATTATGAGCTTGATGTAAAGTATTACAGTAAAAGTACTTAAGTATTATGAGCTTGATGTAAAGTATTACAGTAAAAGTACATAAGTATTATGAGCTTGATGTAAAGTATTGCAGTAAAAGTACTTAAGTATTATGAGCTTGATGTAAAGTATTGCAGTAAAAGTACTTAAGTATTATGAGCTTGATGTAAAGTATTGCAGTAAAAGTACTTAAGTATTATGAGCTTGATGTAAAGTATTGCAGTAAAAGTACTTAAGTATTATGAGCTTGATGTAAAGTATTGCAGTAAAAGTACATAAGTATTATGAGCTTGATGTAAAGTATTGCAGTAAAAGTACATTAGTATTATTATTTATGACCGGAGGCGGTTCTAGGAGTTTTTAACCGGGGTGGCCACAATGTGAAGTTAACATTCAGGCAAGGCGTGCAGAATTTTCTATGTGCATTAATATTCTACTAATAATAAATTAAAACATAAATTAATAAGCTACATGCATACACAGACCTGTTGATGGTCACTATCCTATTTTGCACAGTCTTTATAGTCAAGTAGGCTAACATTGATAAAGTCAAATAAATAGGACCTTTTTCTGAGCTCATTTATAAAAGTAAAGGCTATAATGTAGATTAATGCTATTAGCAAACCACTAAACAAAATACATCATGGAAACCCTGAGTTCTGTTGTCCTCTAAATTAACTCAAAATACTAACCTGAACTATATAGTATGCCATACATTATAGCATATACTGATATAATAAGACAATTAGCCTGGATGTTTTTGGGTTAAGAATAAAAAAACAGGTTCTGAAGGTATTTAAGGCTGTTAAGAAGATCTGTAGATCTGGATTAAACAAGTGGCATGTTCATATCACCAGCACCTGTAATAATCATAATCCAGAATTTACAGACTGTGAGAGGAGGAGTGTGGACTTGGGCAACAGACATTACAAGAAATGGGTAGAGCGAGAGAGCGTTTACGGCCCTGGTGATACAAAAGAGAAAATACAAAATATGTTATCAGAGCAGCTCTAATCTTTCATGGCTTTAAGGTAGAATTGAACTATTAACGCAGCTTCTAATGGGCCCTCCTACCTGACCTGTGAGCCATGTAAACCATTTGCCTTTGCAGCACTCCTGACGCCCCAGTGCTCCCACTACAATCCTCCCTCCTTTAAAACAGTTTGCTCCATCTCTTGGTCCAAGAATACGTAGACCTATACAGAACAAACAATATTTACTGAATAAAATATTTTCTATAGAATCGTAGCACCTGTAAATTATAAATAACAATACTATTCTTATTTTGTCAGCTGCATCAGGCCCATTCAAACTGGCTCCCCCTCGCCTTCATTTATACATTTTCAAATACAAAAAACTATTTATACTACGGCTTGGCTGAATACTTGATGGTTATTATTTACTGAGAGATGTGCATCCATATTGCCCAGTATGCCCAGCTAATCAACCTTTTTAAATTCCATATTTAATCAATAGTCAGTGTCAATCCGCTGCTTTCCATCTGGCAGGATCTTGAAGGATAGTTCTGCTTCATTCTTTCATTGAAGTTGTAAACACTGACACCCGCTTTAGAGGTGGTGAGGTGGGGCCCTTGTGTAATTTGCAAGGCCCTACACAACATGCGTAGTGAACAAATCTCGGTGGAAACAAACATGGTGGCCAAACGTCCGCCCCACAGCGTGGTGGAAGCCAATGATGTGGCAGAAATTTTGGCGCGTGTGTGTGTGCAGATTATTAATAGTGAAGCATCAGTGTTAGAGCAGCATGTTACTGTTGTAGCTGCTGGAGGTGGAGCTAGTTTACACTACTTTATATACAGTTAGCTAGTTTAGTCCAGTGGTTCCCAACCTAGGGGTCGGGCCCCTCCAAAGGGTCAGCAGATAAATCTGAGCGGTTGTGAGATGATTAATGGGAGAGGAAAGAAGAAAAAACAAAGTTCTGATACACAAATCTGTTTTCAGTTTTTGGACTTTTTCTCTAATCTTTGATTTTGTTGGAATATTGGATCATTTGAACATTTACCACATCTTACAAACCCTAACCCTATCGCCCTAACCTTTACCCTAACGCCCTGACGCCCTAACCCTAACGCTAATGCCCTAACCCTAACCATAACCCTAATGCCCTAACCCTAACCCTACCCTTAAATTAAATTGCAGTTTGAGGCCTGATACCTTCCTCTTTTAAACATGGTAGTGAATGAAACAACAGCCTGTGTCCACATCATCACAACTTGATAACTTACAAACATGAACACACGTCTTGTCCTGCAGCTTGTTGAATGAGCCACCAAACAAACATTCAGCAGGGAAAAGTGCACCGCTAACATCAGTTAGCAGCTAGGTAGCTAATTAGCTGCTCAGCTGCATCACATTAAACAGCAGTAAACATACCTGCAGATGTCACTGCGGACCCGTTAGATGCTGATCCTGATCCTGGTCCTGATCAGTCTATAATCGTACTGAAAACAGGCCTACAAAACAGTCAAACTACTGTAAATTAACCTGAATAAACCTCTTTGTGTTTCTGCATTTATGTTTGATTTGTTTCCTGTTTCCTGCAGACGTCCAGCAGCTGTTGAAGAGTAAAGAAGAGGTTCCCCCTGAGCAGCAGGAGAGGAGCTCCAGTCTGCACCAGGAGGACCCAGAGCCCCCACACATTAAAGAGGAACAAGAGGAACTCTGGACCAGTCAGGAAGGAGAGCAGCTCCAGGGGCTGGAGGAGGCTGATATCACCAAGTTCACATTCACTTCTGTTCCTGTTAAGAGTGAAGATGATGAAAAGAAACTTCAGTTCTTACAGCTTCATCAAAGACAAACTGAGGAGAATAAAGAGGCAGCACTTCAAGAGCTGGAGGAGGTTGATATCACGAAGTTCACAGTCATTCCTGCTCCTGTGAAGAGTGAAGAAGATGAAGAGAAACCTCTCTTACAGCTTCATCAAAGACAAACTGAGGATAACAGAGAGGCAGAACCTACAGCCAGCATCTCAATTGAACAGATGGAAACAGAAACTGATGGAGAAGACTGTGGAGGATCAGAACCAGTCATGAACTTACATCCAGGTGGACATTTACAACCTGATACTGATGACAAGACTTTAGACTCTCCTGAGACTGATGTCAGTGATGACTGGACAGAGACCAGAGAACCTCAGTCAGATTTAAACTCTCTGAAAAATAAAGAAATCCATGTTAGTGATATGAAATTTAATACTGGCAACAACTCGTTCATCTGCTCTCAGTGTGGTAAAAAATTTGCCAGTGAAGAAAGTCTGCAGAGACACATGGCACTGAGTCATCATACAGGAATGAACTCCTTTAGTTGCGAGTTATGTAATAAAACATTTACACATAAGATATATCTGACAATCCACATGGGTGTTCACACAGGAGAGAAACGATTCAGTTGCCGTATTTGTGAAAAAAGATTCACCTGGCGTACAGAGCTCAGGAGACACAAGTGTGTTGGTAAATCCTCACAACTGAACGGTGGAGGAACAAAACCAGTGAGGAACTCGGTCCGTGTAAGAGAGTTGAGATGTAGAGATGCCAAAAACTCCTTTAGTTCATTTTCCTGCTCTAAGTGTAAAAAAAATTTTGACAACTTTCATTCTCTGGAGAGACATCTGAGAACTCATAAAAAGGAGAAACGATTTAGTTGCCCATTTTGTGGTAAATTGTTTGCACACAGGGCACATCTGACACCACACATAGCGATGCACACAGGGGAGAGACCGTACAGTTGTCGCCTTTGTTACAAAAGGTTCACCTGGCCTTCACAGGTGAAAAACCACAAATGTGTTCGTCAGAAGCACACACTGCTTCATCAAAGACAAAGTGAACAGATGGAAACAGAAGCTGATGGAGAGGACTGTGGAAGATCAGAACCAGCCAGGAACTCACCTCCAGATACACATTTACAATGTGATACCGATGAGAAGACTTCAGTTTTTCCTGAACCTGATCCTGGTCCTGAAGTCAGGGAGGATGAGTGGAAGGTGACCCGGGAACCTCAGTCAGGTTTACAGAATGATGTCCCTGTAAGCAGTATGAGTCTTACATCCTCAACAAAAAGATTTACTTGTTGTCAGTGCGGTGAAACGTTTCTTAAAAAAAATTTACTGGTGAGACACATGAAACATCATACAAAGAAACAATTTAGCTGCTCACTTTGTGGGAAAGAATTTGTCTGCAAGGAAACTCTGAAGGCACATAAGAAATGGCACGAAGGACAGACCGAATTTAGTTTCTCATTTTGTGGTAAAATATTTACACATGTAAGACAATTGTTGCTGCACTCAAACTCCCACAAAGAGATCAACAGATTCAAATGTAGTGTTTGTGACGAGACATTTTATTCATTTTCTGCGATCAAAAGACATAAATGTAATAGTGAGTCCTCAAAGCTTCACAAACCTGGGACCAGTCAGGAGGGAGAGCAACTTCAAGGGCTGGAGGAGGCCGATACACCCAAGTTCACATTCACTCCTCTTCCTGTGAAGAGTGAAGATGATGAAGAGAAACCTCAGTCCTCACAGTTTCATCAAAGACAAACTGAACAGATGGAAACAGAAGTTGATGGAGAGGACTGTGGAGGATCAGAATCTGATCCAGATAGACATTTACAACCAGATACTGATGATAAGACTCCTGAAATTGGAAGGAGTGGTGATGACAGAGAATCTCAGTCAGATTTAAACTCTCAGAATAATAATAGAGTCCCTGTAAGTGATAGGAGAGCTCACAAAGGAGAGAAACAATTCAGTTGCTCGATTTGTGGCGCAAAATCAGCATCGAAGAGCGGTCTGAAGCAACACATGATATGCCATTTCAGAAAGAAGTCGTTCAGCTGCAGTAATTGTGACAAAAGATTCTCTTGTTATAGTGAGCTCAAAAGGCATAAGTGTGACAAGCATCCTGAGCTTGAAGTTGAAATCAACAATGATGAGGTGCCCAAGAAACCAGTGAAAGATAAAAAACCATTCAGCTGCCCCGAGTGTGGCAGAAGATTTGCTTCACGGGCAGCGCAGGATAATCACATGAGAATTCATTTAGATGGGAAAAAGTACAGCTGCCAGGTCTGCAATGCCATTTTTTGTCAGGGCAATGACTTAGCACGACACATGAAATCTCACAGAGCAGATAAGCCATTCAGGTGCACTCAGTGCGACAAAAGCTTCGGCTACGATTCCAGTCTGAGGCTCCACATGAAGTGCCATTCTACAGAGAGACTCAGTGATTGCCCTATGTGCACCAGAAAATTCAAGAGCAATAAGGATGTGCTAAATCACTTGAAGGTTCATGCAGGAAACCAAAAACCTTTCATCTGTCCTTTCTGTAAAACAGTTTACTTAAATAAAAAGAGCTGGATTAAGCACATGAAAACCTACGTTGGACAGAAATCAGCTGATCAGTTTTTGGCAAAAGAATCAAAATGAGTAGAAAACATCAGGGCCACTTTTAACCCTTACATACTGTTCAGATTCTGACTCAAAATTAATCTCTATACCAAACTTCTGAACCAGAAATCTGTGTTTCATTCATAAATGCTTCATCAGTCATTAATAAATAGGTGTTTAATCCTTAACGCTGTTTATTTCAGCTTCTCAAATGTGATGGTTTATTTCTTTTCTTTATGGAACGTAATGATGAACTGAATATCTTTTGGGTTTTGGATTGTTAGTCAAAACTAGACGTGAAGATGTAACCTTGGACTGTGGAAACTGTCTGACTAACAGTCCAAAACCCAAAGATATTCAGTTATCAAAGTAGTTGCTGATGAATGTTCTGTTGATTGATTAATTGATGAGTGGATTAACCTTGCAGCTCTAGAAAGAGGACAGCAATCCACATCCATCAGCAATCTCGCATCCATCTTGTCCTATCATCTTGCAACCCCTTCATAAATCCAGTGACCACTTTAATGGTTCCTGACCCCCAAGTTGGGAACCATTGGTCTAAAAAAATGTGTGACAGCTGCACAAAAATAATAAAAACTGGAATATTATTTTCATTTTTGTTTAATCCAGGTCACTTTTGGGAAAACTCAGGCTAAAGTAAAGGGAGTTTTTACTGCTCTCGAATGTAAATATGGGTCAAATTTGACCTGAACAGTTTGTAAGGGTTGAACAACCTCCAAAAGAAGAAGAAGAAATGTATAAAAATTGTTTCTCACAGCTTAGCTGAACTACAGAACAAAGTCTTGAATATGTATGATGACACTCATTTACGCTTCAGGGAGAATGAGCAGCAGCGCTACATCGCTCCACTATTATGTGTTGTATAAGATCATAATTGTATCTTCACATGAAACTAGTCTTTGACAATCTAATGTTTTGTGTAGGTTTTATTTAAGTAGTTTAAAAGGAGAGAAAATATCAGTTAATGTATTTAGGAACACTTTCTGATTGTGTCTTTTTTTTGTTGTTGTTAAAACTTTAAAAATGATATAAGTTCAAATCTTTCTGGCTGTGTTCACACCTGCTGTTAACATGCTGCTCTAAGTACGTCAGATCACACCTGGCATTAGAATGCGTCTCGAATGATGACCACTTGTGATTGGATCTCATTTCCCCAATGCGGCAAACTTGGGAGATACTCAGACATTTCTCTGTTAGGAGCAGCTTAAAGGTCAGTCCACCTTAAGTGAGCTTGGTCAGGTTAGGCTAACCCATTGTTGCTAACTACGGGGCTAACACCCTTCACTTTAATCAGCAGGTGGCAAGCAGGTCACGGGAACTTGGCTTGGGTTGTAGCATTTATTCACTGACAAATAGCTCCACATACACCGCACTGCTTCGTTCACAGCTGCTTAATTCATACTCTTTGCTCCGGTCGCCAGCCTCCTTATTGTTTCACACTTACGCAGAGCCCTTCTAGCTGGCCCTTCAATGTGGTCCAGGAAATATTCGGTACACACTGCTAAAGAATGTGGTCTGAGCGATGCGTCTTGGGTGCATTCACACCTGTACTTAGAGCAGTCCACTTGTGATTGGTCACCCAAGACGCAAGTTAATGAAAGGTGTGAACAGGGCCTCAGTGAAAACCATGTGTCCTAATTTAAAACATGTCTGTGCCCAAATATCTTAAATCACAACTCCCCTGAGTAGTTCAGACATTGATTTTGTGTATTAAAGCAAATTCTAGCTCATCTGTCATCATTGCTTTCTGTGTCTATATTTATTTAGGGGAAGTTTCACTGAGAACAATGCTCTTTCTCAGGAAAGCCCTGATCACATTGACACAGTTGCACATTCTTACCTGGAAGCTGCCCAGTACAACCACAGTCTGATCCACTGGAGCAGATGGGGTTAAGGGCCTTGCTCAAGGGCCCCTCAGTGGTGGTAATGCGAGAGAGGGGCATGCACTGCTTCTTCACTTTTCACCACCCAGATTTACCCTGCTGGTCCGGTGGATTGAACCAGTGACCCTCCAGTCACAAGCTTGCTTCTCTAACCTGTAGGCCACTACCTCCCTCCTTCCAATTCTAACTCAGTTGGAGATTTTTTTTTTGTTAAAAGCAAAATGTTTTTACACTGTAACTAACTAACACACAGATAACCTGTGTGGTTGGTTTCTCCTGTAAACTTTACGGCTGATTAAAGACGATTTGATTTCACTTGTTTACCTTGTTTTGCTTTTGCAGTCAGTTGAACAGTGAAGAAAAGCTTCATAAGGCAGTTTGAGCCAATCAAATCACTCATTCATCTAAACAGACATCACAATCGTGCACAAAATGTCTAATCAATAAATGACAACATAGAAATATCTAATCAAATACTAAGGTTGGGATCACAAGTTTACAAGAAGTTTATAGATTTTTGTATCCAGCGCTGATGCCGCTGAGGATGTGCAGACATCTGCTCTGACTTATTCTACAGTATTTATTTCTTACATCAGAAATGTGACATCAAGTCCTTTTTCGTGGCTGAGCGGGGACATTTCATTGACCAGAAATGTAATGTGGCGTACCTTTATTAATAAATACAGAGAGCGATGCTACAGGTCGTTAAGCAACATCACCGCGATCAGTACTCACCTGCTTTTAGTGCATTCCCAACAGACATTAACACCTGGTTGTGTGTGTTTAAGCGATTGACATCTGGTCACATGGTCATACCTGAAATGTTATCCACAACAGTGCTTACCAACCTTTTTGGCCTGTGACCCCTTAAAATAAAGCAAAGACTACCTGGGATCCCTTGTCACATGTTGCATTGTCTGCCAGCTATCGTTCTGTCCATAAAATGTTAGAAAAATGAGAAAATAGGCCTATATGTTAAAGTTCCTCATAGTCCAAGCTTACATCTTCAAATGTCTGTTTTTGTCAGACCAACAGTCCCAAATATATTCAGTTTATCATCATGTTCGACAAAGAAAGTAACAAATCATCACATCTGAGAAGCTGAAACCTTATTATTTTTTCATTTTTGCTTAAATAGTGAGTACAATGATAATTCAATGATCAAAATAGTTGCTGATTAATCTTCTGTCAGTTGACTAATTAATTCATTGACTAACCTTGCAACTTTAGAGAGAGGACTTATTTTGTTTTATTTTAAGAACTTTTAGAGGCTTGAGGAGGTACAATACAGAAATCCACGAGAAATAAAGCAAAAGTTAGAAAAAAGATTGATTCTGTTTTTATTTAGTTTGTATTATAGTCTTTATTTTTACTCTACATTTTATTATATTTTAATCGTATTCTATTATATTTAGTCAGAATCGTTAAGGCTGAATTTCCAAAGAAAATTTGAAATTTATCGTAAATTGCACCGGAAGTGTTTTTCTTTAGTAGGGGACCTGAATGCACCTTTACTCTGGTTGCCACCCGCCATTAAACGGAAAGAAGAAGAAGAAGAAGAAGGAGACGGGGTTCTCTTCTGGTCGTCTCGGACAACGATGGCAGACAGCTTCAACGTCCTTGTTGCATGAGGTTCTCTTGTAAAGCGTCTCCTCTGATATAAACATGAAAGAAGCTTCAGAGCCGCTGAATGTTTAATGAACTGTCTGAAAGGTGTTTTTCATCTTTCCTCATCTCTCGCCAGCTTTCAAAGCCATAGATTGAAGTTAGCTTAGCCTGCTAGCAGTAAACGGACCGGCTCAGAGTTTGATGGAGAAAAAGTTTCTGTCATCGTGTTAAAATGTCTAAAGTCCAAATGCTGAGAGCGTCGGTGACGCAGAGACTAACTGCGGCTGCTGAAGAGATATTTGTGCTGTTTGAAAGATCGATAGCAGAGTACGAGGAGGAACTTTCTCGATCCAAAGAGGAGAACGAGCGACAACGCAAACTACTGGACGCTGTTTTCAACCCTCAACTTCAGCTACACAGAGCAGGTTTGTTCACCTAGCGGTGCGAAGGCCCTGTTGTATGTCGTGTGTTTGTTTGTTTGTTTCTTTCTTTCTGTCTTTGTTTATTTCTTTCTTTGTTATTAGGGCCCGAGCCCAAAGGGCGAAGGCCCTATTGTTTTTCGTGTGTTTCTTTCTTTCTTATTATTCTGTCTTTATTGTTACGCCACTTCAACCCTAAATTTGACCCCCTAAACATGCTCAAAAACTCACCAAATTTGGCACGCACATCATGTCTGGTGAAAAATTTGATACACATCGCACCTTACAATGGAAACCAATGGGGAGGCATGGACTTAATGCCAAACTTTGGTGTCTGACGTCTAATCTATAAGTCAGACCACTTTCAAACCTGTATCAATGGATTCGCCACAAAAAATCCCACTATAATGTGATTTTTGATGTGAGATTTGACCAAAGTCAGGGGATTTATGAAGGTATTTCCACTAGAAGAGTGCTCTGAAATCCTTCTCTCCAGCTGAGAGGGAGAGGGAGGGAAGTGGGGGGGTGGGTGTGGGGGTTAAATGCAGCTCATTTTTGAAGGATACAGCAGAAAGGACTATATACATACAGTACATTATATATAAACTTTGTATGGAGTTTGGTGTTATTATCATTTATTTTACAATAATTGAGTTTTATATGTGTAATTCAGTAGTGGGGATGAGCTATGAGGGGAAGGGAAAAAATGGAGTGAGGGTGACAGTTTAAAGTGCTGCAGAAAAATAAAATCAAAACTAAAATTTGTATCTCTGTACTGCAGTTTTTCCTTTATTATGGCCCGAGCACCTAGCGGTTCACTCACACTCTCCATTCAAATATATGAGTATTTTTCTGTGTCCAGCTGCAGTTACTTATTGTCTCTACACACCTGACAGTACACATGTCAATCAAACTTTGACCAGGTCATGTGGGTTAAAAGTCTTTACTTTTCTAAAAATAGACTTGATGAAAATTAGGAAGTGAATTTCTTTTACACACAAACTCATCAAAAGTTTTTAAATTATTAATTGAAATTAAAGTGAATGGGCCCAAAACCTGCATCATTTTGATGACACAGGTGTGAGCAAGACAGACATGTCTCACCCTGCAGGAAATTCTCATCCTCACACTGTTGAGTTTTGATGTTTTTCCATGACAGAGGAAGTTGCTATAACTTTATTGTAAATGCTCCAATCTGCACCAAACTTAACATGTTTGTAAAGTCAGACCTGGCAGCCCAGGTCTGGAGACATCTACATGCCCGTGACAGAAGCCCTTGGACTGCACCGCGCCCTGACGTGTGCAAGGGTGCGAAGGCCCGTTCAACGTTGCTTGCAGCTTTAATTTCCTTTGCAGCTATAATTTGGATTTAGTACCAAAAATGCCACACATGGTGGACAGTAAAATATTCAGGGATTTGCTGAAAAGCTCAGCCCTGGCACCGCCTATGGTGTGAGGCCACATCTGAGTCTCCAGCTGGATAAAACTGAGCATCCAAGAGAGTAAACTGTGTATGTGTCCAAATCAGTCTATAATCTTACTGAAAACAGGTGTACATTTAAATAAGACATTCACCTGAATAAACATCTTTGTGTTTCTGCATTGAAGGTAGAAAGAGTGTTGATATTTGAACAACAAACGTCCAAACCAATCCCCCCCCCCCGCTCCCCTTCAGAAGCTCCTCCCCCCCCCCCCCCAAAAATTAATGGACGCTCATTGCCAAGACAACAACCAAAAGAGAAATATGGCAGAATCCAGAGTGATGCATCAGCTGTAGAGTCACTTCTGTTCCTCTCACTCTTCATCACAAGCGGGGAAAAAATAATTGTCTCATGTAAGCACAACAGTCCTTCCACACTCTCCGCCTCTCTGCGGCGTCTCACTTCCACTCGACCTGCGTTCAGTGTCTCTGTCCGCAGAAGCAGCGGTCTGTGATCCTGCAGATCCTGGAGACTGACATTTACTGAACCAAAATAGTTTGCATGTGGGCTCCATGGGAAGAAACCCACATTGTTTGTATTCATTGATTCACTGGTACGGTTAATAAGTTGAAAACGCACATACAGTGGGATATTTGTGTGATCTAAACAGCTGCCTGCTCATTACGCTTCACTAAACGTGACAGAAACGGACTCAGAGTGTAAAAAAAAATGCAGGGGTCTCAATGAGACTGTCTGGGGTTCAGTGTGGATTGATACATTTAATAAAATGGAAGCATATCTGTTACATGAGAAAACACTTTCTATGTGTTTCTATCCCCAACCATTCAAGGGCTGCTGGAGATAGGAGACTGTCACATCCTTACACAGACATTTACACAGCTACTGTGTGTAGCCTTGTTATATTTATCCTGTATTATTTTGTGCCCTATGTACTGTGCTTATTCTGTATTATTCTTTATCCTTTTTATTATATTTTTTGACTCGTATTGTCTTGCAACATACTGTAGATGAGAACTAGCTAAAAGCTAACTCTGGTATAGTACATCAAATGACAACATCTATGTTTAAAACTGTACATGGTCCCTTTCAAATAAAATAAAGGAAATAAATATTTTATTGGATAAGAATTGCTGACTTGACCTTTTTAACATCTCATTGGTTTCCTGTTTTCTGCAGATGTCCAGCATCTGTTGGAGAGTAAAGAAGAGGTTCCCCCTGAGCAGCAGGGGAGGAGTTCCAGTCTGCACCAGGAGGACCCAGAGCCCCCACACATTAAAGAGGAACAAGAGGAACTCTTGACCAATCAGGAGGGAGAGCAGCTTCAAGGGCTGGTTGGTGTCGATATCCCATCCTCTCCTGTGTCAATGAAGAGTCTAAAACACACTGAGTGGAACAGAGAAGCAGAGCCTGTAGCCAGCAGCTCAAGTGAACAGATGGAAACAGAAGCTGATGGAGAGGACTGTGGAGGACCAGAACCAGCCAGGAACTCACATCTTTATAGACATTTACAACCAGATACTGATGACAAGATTTTAAACTCTTCTGAGACCGACGTTAGTGATGGTGAATGGACGGAAACCAGAGAACCTCAGATCTGGTCAGATTTAAACTCTCTGAAAAATAAAGAAATCTTTCTTAATGATATGAAATTTAATACTGGCAACAACTCGTTCATCTGCTCTCAGTGTGATAAAAAATTTGACAGCGACGAAAGTCTGCAGAGACACGTGACATTGAGTCAACATACAGGAATGACCTCCTTTAGTTGCCCGTTATGTAATGAAACATTTACACATAAGATATATCTGACAATCCACATGGGTGATCACGCAGAGGAGAAACAATTCAGTTGCCATATTTGTGAAAAAAGATTCACCTGGCGTATCCAGCTCAGGAGACATAAATGTGTTGGTAAATCCTCACAACTGAATGGTGGAGAAACAAAACCAGTGAGGAACTCTGTCCGTATAAGTGAGTTGAGATGTGGAGATGGCCAAAACTTATTTAGTTCATTTTCCTGCCCTGAGTGTAAAAAAAATTTTGCCACTTTTCATGCTCTGAAGAGACATGAGAGAGCTCATTCAGAGAAGAAATTAAGTTGCCCATTTTGTGATAAAGCAATTTTCTGCAGGTCACATCTGATACCACACATAGCGATGCACACAGGGGAGAGACCATACAGTTGTCGTTATTGTTACCGAAGCTTCACCTGGCCTTATCAGGTTAAAAACCACAAATGTAGTCGTGATAAGTACTATAAGCTTTATAAAAGCCGAATCAAGGAGAAAAGAGCGGCAGCGCTTCAAGGGCTGGAGGAGGCAGATATCAACCAGTTCACAGTCACTCCTGTCCTTGTGAAGAGTGAAGATGATGAAGAGAAACCTCAGTCCTCACAGCTTCATCCAAGTCCTCCAGCCAGCAGCTCAGCTGAGCAGATGGAAACAGAAGCTGATGAAGAGGACTGTGAAGGACTAGAACCAGATCCAGATAGACATTTACAACCAGATACTGCTGATAAGACTCCTGAATATGGAAGGAATGGTGATGACGGGATGAAGAACAAAGAACCTCAGTCAGATTTAAACTGTCTGAAAAGTAAGAGGGTCCCTGTAAGTGATAGGAGAGATTATAGTTATAAAAGAGAGAAACTATACGGTTGCTCAGTTTGTGGTAAAAAATCTGCATCAGAGAACGGTCTGAAACAACACATGAAACGCCACTTCATGAAGGAAATCAGCTGCAGCGACTGTGGCGACATATTCTCTTCTTACAGTGAGCTCAAAAGGCATAAGTATGACAAGCATCCTGAACTGGAAGTTGAAATCAGTGATGATGAGGTGCCCGAGGAACCAGTGAAAGATAAGAGACCATTCAGCTGCCCCGAGTGTGGCAGAAGATTTGTTACACAGGCAGCAGTGGAGATGCACATGAGAACTTATTTAGAAGGGAAAAAGTTCAGATGCCAGTTCTGCGGTGCTGCTTTTTGTCACGACGTTGACTTAAGGCAACACAGTCAATATCACAGAGCAGATAAACCATTCAGGTGCACTCAGTGTGACAAAAGGTTTGCCTATCGTGCACGTCTCAGTTACCACATGAGGAGCCACTCTACAGAGAGACTCAGTGATTGCCCTATGTGCACCAGAAAGTTCAAGAGCAATAAGGATGTGCTAGTTCACTTGAGGACTCATGCAGGAAACCACAGACCTTTCATCTGTCCTTTCTGTAGAGCAGTTTACTTTAACAAAGGAAAGTGGATTCAGCACATGAAAACGTATGTCGGGCGGAAACCAGCTGATCAGTTTCTGCCGAAAGAATCAGAATGAGTGGAAAACATCAGGGCCACTTTAAACCCTTATATACTGTTCATGTTCTGACTCTTTACCTTATCTCCTCATAATTAGTCTCCATACCAAACTTCTGAAACACAACCCATGTTTATTCATAAATGGGTGTGTAATGAAGCTTTCAGAGAGCAGAGAGTGTATTCTTCAGGTTTTTACACTCCTCAAATGTGATGAGTTATTGCTTTTCTTTGTTGAATATGATGATAAATTGAATATCTTTGGGTTTGGGACTATTAGACAAAACCAAACATTTGAAGATGTAACCTTGGGCTACATCTTTAACGAATACTTTTCGTTATTTTTCTGTCATTTTATGGACAAAATGATTAACTGCAACATGTGACAAGGGGTCCCTGGTAGACTTTGCCTTATTTTAAGTTCCCCACAGTCCAAGGTTACATCTTCAAATGACTAGATTTGTCTAACAGTCCAAAACCAAATGATGTTCAGTTCATCATGTTTGACAAACAAGGTGATTAATTTTTTCATTTTTCCTTAAAAAGTGAGTAAAACAATCTTTAAATTATCAAAATAGTCGCCAATTAATCTTCTGTCAATCACCTAATCAATTAATCAACCAACTGTGCAGCTCTAGAAAGAGGACTCATTTTGTTTTATTGGAATAATTATCTATCCAATTATATTGAGACCCTTTTCATTAATCCAGCGACCACCAACCAAAGTTGGGAACCACTGGTCTAAAAAAATGTATGACAGCTGCGCACAAATAATAAAAGTTGAAATATTATTTCCATTTTTGTTTAATCCAGGTCACTTTTGGGAAAACTCAGACTAAAGTAAAGGGAGTTTTTACTGCTATCAAATGTAAATATGAGTCACATTTGACCTGAACAGTATGTAAGGGTTAAATAACATCCAAAGAAGAAAAAATATATAAAAAGGGTTTTTCATAGCTTTCCTGAACTAAAGAACAAAATCTTGAATATGCATGACGCTCATTACGCTTTTAGGAGAACGAGCAGCGGCACTACATCGCTCCACTATTATTCAGCATGTGTTGTATCTGACATTTTTGTCTTCATATGAAACTAGTCTCTGACAAGTTATTAACAGTTTCTGTCAGTTGTCAGTATATGTAGAAATGTTTTTGGAAGTTTTTTTTCTAGATTGTCTTGTTGTTAAAACTTTAAAAACTGTGTTAAAAGTTCAAATCTCTCAGTGAAAACCAAAGGTCTTAATGTAAAACATGTCTATGCCCAAATATCTTAAATCACAACTCCTCTGAGTAGTTCAGACATTGATTTTTTTGTGACTCATCTGTTATTGTTGCTTTCTGTGAATGAAATTTTATTTCTGTTAACACGATGTAGTAGATTTTTGTTTTTTTGCAAGATAAGCTGAAAGTTTGGTTTCTTGTAAACTTTACAGCAATAGTTGATTCTTTTCTTAAGTTGATTAAAGACGACTTGATTTCACTTGTTTACCTTCTTTTTCTTTTGCAGTCAGTTAAACAGTGAAGAAAAGCTTCATAAGGCAGTTTGATCCAATCAAATCACTTTCCTGTCAGTTCACTTCCCACCATGAGGCTCATTTAATATTCATATAAAACAGTGGTTGGGACCCCCACAAGGGGTTGCGAGATGATAGGACAGGATAAGATACCAAAAAAAAAAAAACAGACACAAAGTTCACAAAGTTTTAAATGGAGCTTTCTTCTAATTTTTGCTTTATTTCTTGTGGTGTTACTATATTTTAACTCAAGTCTGTAAAAGTTATTCAAATAAAATCCTCTTTCCAGAGCTGCAAGGTTAGTTGGTTCATTGATTAGTCGATTGAGGGAAGATTAATCAGTAACTATTTTGATAATCAAAAAAATGTTTTACTCACTTTTTAAGCAAAAATGAAGGAATAAGCTGGTCAGATTGTGGGACATGATGATAAACTTAATATCTCCGGGTGAGAGAGAGAGAGACACAGAGAAGCATAATAACAACAATAATAACAATGATAATCAACCTAAACAATATTTTACTAAAAGATTTTCACCTTATATTTCATCTCCACCTCATCACGTCACCGAGACATTGCTTTAGAGAAACGTGTGCACTGATCTGAAGTCAGCTGAAGTGTTCACATTCTCACCGCACACTCTGCTTTTATAAACACCATTTTGTGTGCAGGAAAAGGCGTATGCATGGTTTTTGTGTCTAAATGAATTTTAAGCAATTTCTTTAATCAATTATTGGTTAATCATTACTAATTTATGAAATACGCTGGATTTTTTTGCATTATAAAACCATTTTAACCACTGACATGAACAGGCTTAATTAGGAGTTTAAAGAACAGATAAAATAAACACTTAATGATAAATTAAAAATCACAAAATAACGATTTAATTTAAAATTACGAAGCTCCCCCTCCGGTCTGTTGCGGTCTATTCAACAACTGGCCCGACAAAATCCAAAGTATTCAAGTATTAAACACAGCAAACAGCTGCACAGCTTCCAGCTTCATTAGGACATAAATTAGATCAGACTAGATGTGTTCGATATATCAACAATTAATTAACAATGAATCAAAATTGCTGCAGCCTTCAAAAGTGAATAACCTGTCGCTTCCATTGTCTTCTGCATTATTGGTTAATATATTTTTAATCAGTGATGTCCCTGATGTCCCTTAATCTAGTTTTAGGACTTGAATAGAAATCTGATCACGTTTTAGGTCACATGAAGGGTTCACAAACTTTCAAGCAGCACTGTACACACACACACACACACACACACACACACACACACACACACACACATACATACAGTACTGTGCAAAAGTTTTAGGCACTAAAGGTAAAGTGAGGATGCTTTCAAAGAAAATGCCATGAATAGTTTTTATTTATCAATTAACTTCATACAAAGTGCAGTAAACAGAAGAAACCTAAATGAAATCATTATTTGTTGTGAGCAGCTTTGTCTTTTAAACAGCAGCAGTTCTCCACAGTGTTTCAGGAACTCGGCAGGTCGGTTGTTCCTGCATCTTGGAGAAGTTGCCACAGTTCTTCTTCTGTCTCTTCATATAATCCCAGACTGACTCCATGATGTTGAGATCAGGGTTCTTTGGGGGCCAAACCATCTGTTGCAGGACTCTTGTTGATGAAGATAGTTCTTTATGACTCTGGCTGCATGTTTGGGCTTGTTGTGATGTTGCAGAATGAATTAGGGACCAATCAGACGCCTCCCTGATGGTGTTGCATAAAGGATAAAGATCTAAACATCTAATGCCTCTGTTCTGTATATGTATGTGTGTGTGTGTATACATACATATATATATATATATATATATATATACATACAATATTATAGGAATTATATTCCATCAGTGTAACAGTGTGACAACTGTGAAATAGTTTTTGTAAATATTTATGTGTGAGTACAAACTTACTCATACAATATTTTACTAATATTTTATATCTAATACTTTTCCTTGTGTGTTTATGTCCTTTGGTTTAACTCTGATAACATCCTTTTAAAAACAGTAAAATGCTTTTTCTGTTTTCTTTTTGTCATTTGTGTAATGTTCATTCTGGCATTTAAAATTTTGACCTTAAATATTTATCAAACAAATTAAGACAAACATTATTTTTGCCTTAAATACTAACTATCATCAAAATATTTTTTTCAGAAAATAGTACCTATATCACTTGTATCTACTGTGAAAATGCAATAAATACAATATAATATAAAAGTTTCTGTTTATGTGCATTGTTTTGCACTGGTTTTATTGAGGGAGTTGTCCACTGTAACGGGTAATCGGCTGAGAAGTAGTTCCCTGGAGGGGAAATGGGTAATGTGTGTAAGTTGCTACATTACGTGCCGGGACATGTTAATGAAGAGTTAATACGAAATATAAGTTCAGAGACCCAGTGGGTTAGATGCACTGTTTTATTGTTTTACTGAGTACACCTGAACCTCAGGTTAGCTGTTGCTGTGGCAAAGGAATAAAAATGTGCTCCGTTGAGCTACCCAGCAATGCTGTTGTGGAGAAACACTGATCAGTGGTCAACTCATCAGTGAAGAAAGTGTCCAGAGGCCTTTGATGTCTTATGCTGAGAACATTTATTGAACACTTGGCCAAGCGGAGAACAGAAACAGTAACATCAAGGTTGTCTGCACATGATGCAATCTCTTACTGTTCTAGAGATGAAGATCTGACTTTTGGTCTTAAATCCCAACAGATCATCCAACAATATGAATAATTACATTGGTTCAATTAAGTTAATTAGTTTCTAAACAAGGCACTGCACTTCACCCGTGTTAGTTCAGGTAACGATGCACGCAGCTTCAGGTCACCGTCAGCACGGCAGTCTGATTATGCCAATGGAATCTATGCAGCCACCTATCTGTGTTGTCTAGGAAGGGCCCCCTCGGACCTCGGTAACCACGGCAACGCTGATTTACCCTTTATCAGAAAGGCCTCTGCTTCCCCAAACATCACAGACAGTTACTCTGAGTCTCCAGGACAGGAGAGAATGTCTCCTTCCGCTTAAGAATTTTAGTTTGACCTCAAGGCCGATGCTTGACCCAATATAACCCAATTCTTAGCCCTTAAAGATGGAAAATTCAAAACAAATGCTACAATATGTTTTGACAATTTACAGAACTTTGATAAATGTGCACATCAATTACACGTTTTCTTCAGGAAAGGCAAATATTCTAGTTTGCGTATTGAGATCCCATCACAATGTAGGCACAAGCTGAGAAAATGGCATTTTAATACCAGGTGTAAATGCAAAGACCCATTGACTGGATTTCAGTATCCAGATACAGATCACATGTTATAGGTGCAAATGGGGCCTACTGTATATAAATAACAGAATTGCTGATGATTTCAGGAAACAGTAAAAAAATCATTTTAAAATAAATAAAGAATCTGCAGATAATGGAAAGCAGGAACTCAGAGCTCATAATTTAAAAAATAAAAAAGCTGGTTTATGGGTATTAACATGACAGAAGTTACCCACTCACCAAAAAACACAAACTACAGCCCCCCACCTCACCAGCCTTTCCTAACAGTCGACAGCTTGGAATGTAAGCAGAATATTGAGCTTGTGTCTCAGTTGCTTCAGTGTTAAGTCACTGCTGAACAGTTCCTCCGAAGCAGCAGCTTCATTCGTTGCTGCTGACGCTGCTCTCGTCATCACACCTGTGCTTTTTAAGATGTGACCTCTTTGTGAATCTTTTATCACAGATGCTACAGCTGAAATATTTCTCCTGAGAGTGGCAGGTCATGTGTTTCACCAAGTTAGACCTCTGGATGAAACTTTTACCGCAGACAGAGCAGCTGTGTGGTTTCTCCCCCGTGTGGGTCCTCGTGTGAGCCTTTAAAGTCGAAGCCTGACTGAATTTCTTCTCACAAATGGAGCATTCAAACGGTTTTTCACCTGTGTGGATCCGTGTATGTACGACCAGCGCCGTTCTCCGCATGAAACTTTTGTTACAAAATTCACACTTGAAGGATTTTTCCCCTGTATGCAGTTTTGTGTGTTCCTGCATAAGAAACTTACGGCTAAAAGTTTTACTGCAAACCAAGCATTTAAAGGGTTTTTCTCCAGTGTGGATTCTCATGTGCGTAATAAGGTTTGTACCGTTTCTGAAACGTTTGTTACAGACTGAACAGCTGTAAGACTGTTCTTCAGAGTGATATTTCATGTGACGAGTTAAGTCTTGCTTCCAAGAAAAACTTTTATCACAAACTGAGCAGTTAAATGGTCTCTCTCCTGTGTGAATTCTCATGTGTTTGTGCAAATTTGTGTTGTAACCAAATGTTTTACCACAAACTGAGCAAATAAAGAGTGAGTTGTCAGAATTAGATCTCCCATCACTGACAGAGTCTTTGTTATTTTTTAAGGTCAAACCAGACTGAGGTTCCCTGGCCTCTTTCCAATCAGCTCTGACTTCAGTTTTTAACTGAGAAGTGTCTGAAGCCTTGTTTTCAGTATCAGGTTGTAAATGTCTATCTGGTTCTGATCCTCCACAGTCTTCTCCATCAGCTTCTGTTTCCATCTGTTTAGTTGAGCTGCTGGCTGGAGGCTCTGCTTCTCTGTTCTCAGTTTGAGAAGAACTTTGATGAAACTGTGAGGACTCACCAAGACATTTGTGGGTTGTCAGCTGTGAATGCAAAGTGAATCTTTTGTCACAAACACTGCAGCTGAACAGTTTCTCCTCTGTGTGGATGGCCATGTGTTGTGTCAGATATCCCGGCTGTGTAAATGTTCGACTGCAAACTGAGCAACTGAATTGTTTCACTCTTGCGTGCCGTTTCTTATGTGCCTTCAGAGTCTCCTTGCGGGCAAATCCTTTCCCACAAAGTGAGCAGCTAAATGGTTTCTCTCCTGTATGACATGCCATGTGGCTCAGCAGTGACCTCTTGCGAACAAATGTTTTACCGCAGTCACAACAGGTATATAGTTTTTTCATGGTGTTACATATCACATCACTTACAGGGACCTCATCATGTAGCAAGTTTAAACCTGTCTGAGGTTCACTGGTTTCCTTACAGCCCTCATCATCATCATTATCATTGTCTTCAGGTTCAGAAGAGTCTGAAGTCTTGTCACCAGTATCTGGTTGTAAATGTCTATGTGGATGTGAGTTCCTGGCTGGTTCTGATCCTCCATAGTCCTCTCCATCAGCTTCTGGTTCCATCTGTTCAGTTTGTCTTTGATGAAGCTGTGAAGACTGAGGTTTCTCTTCATTATCTTCACTCTTCACAGGGACAGGAGTGCATGTGAACTCGGTGATATCAGCCTCCTCCAGCCCTTGAAGCTGCTCTCCCCCCTGACTGGTCCAGAGTTCCTCCTGTTCCTCTTTACTCTCCAACAGCTGCAGAGCGTCAGGGAACACTGAAATACAAACACATTAGGGAAAAGTAATGTCATGTTCACACTGAAATCACAGATATTACTTCTGTATCTCCACCTTCTTTCAAACATGCAACTCACCATGTAAATGTTTTACATGTTGGTTTTATGTCTGAATAAACGCCCACGTCACTTTTACATAAAAGTCACTATGGCAACCTGACGAGGCTAGCCTCATGTTGATCTTCAGCAGACACATTTCTAATATACTCTACAGCTGGTTTAGTCCACACTTTCATGTCGTGAATATAATAACATGTTTGCAGCTCATTCAGATGTGGCAACAGAGTCTTTGTGTCTGTACTTTATTCTGTTTAATTACTAGACTACTCCTACGCTGTTTGTTATCTGACTGAGTTGTAGAGTTACAAACAACGGCTTGTTTTATATATATATATTATTGCCTTCTATATTTTATTATTATATTTTATGTCTTTCTTTATATCTTTACTCTTTTGTACTATAATGGAGCCTCCTTGCCAAAGTATTTCATACAATTGTAATTGAATAATTGTTTTAGTCATTTTTTAAGCAAAAATACCAAAATATTTGCTGCTTTTAGCTTCTCAAATGTGATGATTTAATGCTTTTCTTTGTCATACATGATAGTGAACTGAATATCTTTGGGGTTTGGACTGTTCTGTTCTGACAAAACAACCTGATGATTAATCTGTTAATTATTTTATCGATTAACTGATTAAGTTGTTTGGTCTTTAAAACGTCAGAAAATGGTTAAAAATGCCAATCATTGTTTCCCAAAGCCAAAGATGCAACCTAAAATGTTTTGTTTTGTCGACAACCCAAAGATAATTAATTTACTAAAAACTGAAGGTACCACGTGCACAGCAGTGCTTCTCTCCTGGGTGCCAGCTGGCACAAAGTAAACAACAGTAAACCAAAAAACAATATTCCAACATACACCAGGATACTAGGATCGACTTTATTTTATTGATGGATTACATTAAAACAAAAGGGGCAAACTATGCATTTCACATGTTGCTTCAAGTCAATAATAATAATGATAGGCAACAGCAAATATAATTCTACTGTACAAAATTACAAAGAAAATCTAAATATTACATTATATAAGACCCATTCCATAATAAAACAAAATACAATTAATGTCAGACTACAAAATACATAGTTAGGCTATCTCATCTCTAATACTAAAGTAGATCTAGAATATATACATTACCATAAAATACTATAAATATCATGGAGGACAAAATACATGAATTTCCTCGTAATAAGATACATATCAAAAATAGTAGAAAAAATATATATTAGAAGAAAGAGGTACTGTACAAAATACATAATACTTTTCACCATTATTACAGAGTAGATGTGAAATATACCTGTCTAAACAAGGGAGGGGAGGGAGGGGCGGTGCCACAAGGTTTTAGTAGCTCAACTTTTCCTTACATATGAGATCACCTGTAAGCACAGAAAAACAATGTAGATACAAGCACAAGTTACAAAAATGGACTCAAGTCTAATGCCTTATTCAACCCATGTGACTCCAAAGAGTTGAGAGTATATATTGTGGTGTATTTTCATTGAGAGTCATGGTGTGCTAACAGACAATATTAAGCTATTCAGGGTGATTCATAAACATTATAAGTAATAGTGTGTTAAAGTCTTATTGATGATGTATCTGTAATCTCATAAATCACATTTAATCATGATATAGGTATAGAAGCACGGTAAAAGAATCATAATCATACACTGGATAAATTTGAGTGTGTTTGTATTACATGTCACTTTGCTTGGGTCAGCATTAAAGTCTTCACCTTTTTTAAAAATAGAAGAAATAAGATCAAGAAATAAGGGTGTAAAGTGGCCAGAACAACTTAATAATTAAAATAAAATATAATGGTGTAATTGGCCAAAGATAAAGAGGATGGACAATAGGTGTGACCTATGCAGACCCAAGGGTATAAAAACTACGTCCTGAAGGCAAGAAACTTCAGAGCAACCTGGTTCATCTTGTATGTACTGTTTGCTCTCCTTTTTTGTCGGCATTAAAGAACACTTTGCTGCTTGGACCTCCGACTCCTGATTTTTTATCATCAAAGAACAGTTTTTGGATCTGGTGTTTTTCCAACTGTCATCCATCGATCTGTCACAAAAATATCCAATATGCTTCCCTTCCCAATAACTGATTCATGATATATATGCCATATATATTGCCACCCCCATGGTTAGGAGTGACTATCGATCCCAACGAATTTATTGGAGGCAGCAGAACCATGGTTTCTTTCCTTGTAGTGCCTCACAATAGCGTAATCCATGTTTTTATATCTTATAGCTGTTTTATGTTCAGCTATTCTCAACTTCAGCTTCGTCTGGCCTACATATATAAAGCCACATGGACACGTCGGCATATTAGATGACGTGTAGACATACAGTTAATAAACTCTCTAATTTTATACTTTTTACCTGTGTGAGGGTGACAAAGCTCCTTAATATCATAAGTGTTAGAGCAATCTGTAAATCTACCACATTTATAATTTCCATATACTTCCTTATAGGGACAGTTTTTTTCATAGGTTCTCCATACATAGTTGTCACAGTAGAGTCCCACATATTCTACCCCTTTTATAACAAAATGTTGGAAATATACTGCAAAGAAGAGTCACATTTTAGTAGATCCCAGTGTTTTTTTGATTATGTTATTAAATGTTCCAGAGATACAGAGGGTTATTGTAGTATTGTATTCAGACACAAAAGGAACTCTGTTGTCTTTAGGTCTATGAGATGAGCAATATAATTCAATTCAATTCAATTTTTGGGGCAGATCTTGACTGATATAATTATTCTTTATTTAGGAAACTAGACTTGTTGATAGCTGTATCAATAACATGGTCTTGGTAACCTCTTTGGATAAATCTTGCCTTCATTTCTCTTGCTTTGACATCAAAATCACTGTCTCGATTACAAACTGCCCATTGTTGATGTTGGTCAGCATTTCCTTAGGACTTTAGGCATGTAAGATAAAGTTTCTGTCAGTATCTTTTTGAAATATAGCGGTATCAAGTTCTCCACTCTCATTCACAGATATCAATAAATCCAAAGAGTGAATTTTCTCTTGACTATACTCCATGGTAAATCTCAGTGTAGGGTAAGGATAATGAATGTAGTCACAAAAACCATGGAGTTCCTAAGTAGATGTAAAACACAAAACCAGATCTTCAAATTACCAAAAAACTTTTGGTTTTGGACTGTAACCACTGGCTCTGAGAAATTGTGAATGCGAACGCAGGTTTGTGTGGAGGTGCAGGGTATGGGCGTGTTTATTTGTAAGCGCTGTGAAACAATCAGAAAATAACATTTTATTCCTCTCATTCACCAGCTTTCTTGCTACCACTGCTCGCTCTCCTCGTCCATTCTCTAGCTTGCTCTTCCACTGCTTCTCTCTCTCTATCGGTTTCTTTAAAATGAGTCGGGAAGCCGACAGCAAAGCCCATGCCAAGGTCGTACAGGGTTACAGGTTGCATTTCTACAAAAGTTGATTCTGGTTCAACTTTCTGCGGTGCTCTTACAGCCCCCGCCCCCGCAGCCTAAACACACAACGCACAACCCGTCCGCTGCCAGCTGGTGATCTGAGGCTGGAGGTACGTGCACAATGAAATCATGAAGGGAAAATGTAGTCTCCTCTAAGCTTTTGACAAGCTGCCAAAAACGAGTCAACGAGATGAAGCAGTGAAACAACAAGCGTTTGAAACAGCTGTTCTGTATTTTGAAGCAGTCAGTAAAATTCAGTAAATAGAGAAGATGTGTGTTTCATTACTATACATTCATCTAATAAATATACAAATCTCAATTAGATGGTAATCTGCATGAGAAATTAAGAAAAAGAAAAAAAAATTGGTTATAATAATCATCCGCTTATAGTGATCAATTTGACCTGGACGGATGTGATCACTATAAGTGGTCTCCACTGTAATTGATTAATTGAGAAAGTAATCAAGAGATTAATAGATGATGAGAATAATCCTTAATGACAGCTGTAGACTAATTATTAATTTTTAATTTGTATTAATTAAGATTAAAAAAAATCATGTAATCATTTCATCTTTAGAGTTCTACCCTGTTTACTGGGGGTCAATAGGGGCCCCAACAAAAAGGTTTTTCCCCGACGCCCCATAGAGGTTAATCTGGCCCTGCTCCTCGCACGACTCAACATTATAAAATCTTTTGTTGTCTTGAGAGTTTGTCAGTGGTGGAAAGCTAACTAAGTACATTTACTTAAGTACTGTACTTAAGTACAATTTTGAGGCACATGTACTTTACTCGACTGTTTCTATGTGATGCTACTGTATACTTCTACTCCACTACATTTCAGAGGGAAATATTATACACTTAATGGAAATATGGAACCACTGGACTAAACTAGCTAACTGTATATAAAGTAGTGTAAACTAGCTCCACCTCCAGCAGCTACAACAGTAACATGCTGCTCTAACACTGATGCTTCACTATTAATAATCTAATGATGTCATATATAATAATATATCAGTCAGAGGGACCAAACCACTACTTTTACTGCAATACTTTAACTACATCAAGCTCATAATACTTATGTACTTTTACTGCAATACTTTAACTACATCAAGCTCATAATATGTAAATTATGTACTTTTACTGTAAGAGGATTTTTCATGCAGACTTTTACTTGTAATGGAGTATTTGGTACTTTTACTGAAATAAAAGATCTCAATACTTCCACCACCACTGGAGTTTGAACTTTAACAAAAAAAAAAAAAAGGAAAAAAGAAGCGCCAACAAAAAAGTCCCATACAGAGAATAATCAATATATAACAGGCAGTAATAAAGTCCAGAAGCAGGAGAAAGAAAACAAACCTGTTCTCTGCAGCTTTATGTCGGGGTTTAAAACCATATCCAGCAGTTTCCGTTTGTGATCGATCTCCTTTTCAACTCCAGATATCGATCTCTCGAAATGTCCAAACAGATCACCGCGAGCCGCATTTATCAGCCGCTGTTTGAATAAATCTTTAAGTTCCTGAAATCTGGACATTTTCCACAGATCGTAGAGTCAAAGAACAGAGAACTAAACTCTGAAGCCTTTTCTGTTGTTTACATTTTTTTTTTAACATGCTCGCTCCCCTGTGTTTTGCCAAAGATCCGGAAACAAAAACACAACTTCCGGTATACTCCGCTGGCCTTCAGAGTAAAAGTCAAAGGTACTTGACTGTTTTAAGACTCACTTAAAATTTTGCAAATTCCTGTAAACTTACCGGCTGAGTTGGTAGGTAAAAATGTGGAAAAACAGTTTGCAGTCCAAAGCAGATCTCCAGCTGGATGACTGCCCACATTAGAACCATAGGAACTTAATACTTAATGTATTGTAGTCCATTAAGTGCATTATTGCCTCCAAACAGGAAATCATAATTATTAAGGTGTACCTGTAATTTTATTTCAAAAACCCATGAAATTAATTTTCCCATTGACAATGGTGTAATTAAGGCATTTTAGTGGGATTATAAAGGGATAATTAGCAGAGAATTTCATAAATTGATATAATTAGGTTTTATTAATGGATTATCTGCATGCTTTAAGGGTTTTGCTTTGAAAAACACCTTAAACTGACACAAAAACATCATGAAATCCTTAAATTACACTTTAACCGGCTTTGTTTTCAGTTAGCATCATTGACAGCGTACAGAGGGATTAAACTGTGTGTTGTCTAGCTTACTACAGTAGTAACCCAGCACTACTTCCAACACCATTAGCCAATGATAGTGTTTTTTGAGGTTACAGGTAAAAAAAAAAAAAAGAAAAACATGAACTATGTGGGAGTCAGTCCTGGATAAACAAACCAGAACCAGATCACTGTCTCATGGCATTAGGAGAAGAGTAATAGTGTTTAAACACACCCTTTGTCTATCATTGTCTTCTACTAACTAGTAGGGGTGAGAATCACAGATGAACGTGGTACTATCATGATATTCTTCCCATGATAACGATATATCACAACAAAGGCGATTCCGCGATACACAACGTATCACACAGAAATAATCTACGATACATCATGATATCTGTGACTGAGGATGAAAGAAAAAATAATTTCAATGTTTATTAGCAGTACATTAGTTTCACAGAAAAGAAGTGCACTATAAACAGCCTGAAACCCTAATTTTTCACTACACTGTCAGGCGGAAGGTCTTTGTACAAAGCTTCGCCTTACACAAATCATCCAGTGTAGGTTAAGACACCAAAAACATAATCATATAGTTCTATGTTTGCATATGATTTTAATATAGGTGATTTTATTTTATTATTATTTCATCTCTCTGCTTGGATTTGAAAATTCTGTTCAGTCAAATTCTCTTATTGTGCCGTAATACACAAGACTCGGAGGTATATTTCCTATCAGCTGCCACCAAGTATAAATATCACAAAACTGATAAGTGTAGCCTCTGTTTTCATGAATGGAACAATGAAATATAAATATATATATTAGCATTATCATGTTATAAATAAAAAAAAAGCTTTGATGGTTTAAAGTTTCTTGGTGATGTTCTCTTATTCACACATTGTTGAAATGCAGAAATGAATAATTGATTAGGTGAAATTGTGCGCTTGACTTTGTCATGTCGATATTAAATCACACTTAAGTGCGGTGGCTGTTTAATATTATTATTGTGGATCAATGGAATGGAAGTTTTTCAAACTATTGGGGTTTTGGAATAATGGGCCGTTGGACCAATGGCACGGCACCAAATTGATTAGTGTTCTTAAAGATACTGAGATTATCAAACAACAGGACTGAAATGGAGCCAATGATTAAAGAAACTCCTTTCATGACTTTAGGCATTCCTTTGTGAAGACAATGCCTTAGGGTAGAAAGCCTTGGGTAGAAATCCTACATGCAATACATCTGTTTCATGTTACTTTAACCTGTTATGTTTTTTTGCATTGTCCCTGACAAATAAACTAATAAATAAAAAAATACAGTGACAGAGTACATTTATTTGTGTGAGAAATGCGGTAGCCAGGTGCATGGGTAAATTTTACCTGTTGGCGGTTTTAGGTATACAGTGACCCCTGGTGATTCTGGTACTAATAATATACAATAAATATACAAAAAAATATGATATTAAAACAGAAAATAACTCAAAAGATTATTCATCTGACCATAAATCTGATGTCAGCTTTGAGTATTTCCTAGTTTTTGATACTCAGTGTAACAGACACATTTCAGTAGCAGCCATAGACTGTATAAAAATATGGACGTAGTTACCGTGACGTCACTTGCTGGTTTCTGAAGAGCGGTTTTGAAGCTCAAAGTGAGCCGCTCCAGCCGTCGCCATCTTGGCAGTGCGTGACGCTGCCTAACTCCCAGCCAATCAAAAATGGGCAAAGAGGCGGGGCCGAACGGCTGAAACAAGCCACCTAGCGGCTGGTGGACCTGTCACTCAAAGCAGCCATGTCCTTCATTATACAGAACTTTACGGCTTAATAAAATTTAAACGGGTGAGTTATAAAAAAATTCACCCCCTGTACAGTTGTCATGAAAGGGGAAATTAGCTACAGAGACCAAAACCGTTGTTTGTACCAGACTGTAAACATGTTTATTTCTGCTGTAAAGTTGGGCATTTTAACATGGGGGTCTATGGGGATTGACTCGCTTTTGGAGCCTCAAGTGGCCGTTCAAGGAACTGCAGTTTTTGGCACTTCCGCATTAGCTTAATTTTACAGCCCCAGAGGTTGCTGCTTGGTAGCAGCCCTACAAGTATACCAACAGAACTACTTCATCACTGTGTGGCCGTGGCATCAGTTATCTGTTTCTGACTGGACCTCCGCTACCAACACACTGATGGCTTTTGAGCTGATGATGCCACGTGAATCTTTGGTGACAAGACCTGCAGCTGAATCGTTTCTCTCCCGTGTGGATCCTCATGTGTGCCCTCAGATTTGTCTTACGGCAAAATGTTTTGCCGCATTCAGAGCAGCTGAACGGTTTCTCTCCCGTGTGAGTTCTCACGTGTTCCTGTAGAGTGTCTTTGCGAACAAACGTTTTACCGCACTCAGGGCAGCTGAATGTTTCCACTCTGATCAGCTGAGAAGTCTCATCACCCAATTGTTTCTTCCTCGCGTGGTGTAACATATGCGGTTTTAGACTTACTCTATGTGAAAATCTTTTACCACAAACCAAACAACTGAATGGTTTCTCTCCTGTGTGAGTTCTCATGTGTTTCATCAGAGTTGCCTTGTCAGCGAAGCCTCTATCACATACGGAACAAATGAATGGTTTCTCTCCTGTGTGAGTTCTCATGTGTCTACTCAGATTCCCATTGCAACCAAATCTTTTCCCACACTCAGAGCAACTAAACTGTCTCTCATTGTTATTACATACCGTTGTACTCTTTATCATTTTTAGGCCAGTTTAAACCTGACTGAGGTTCCCCGCCTGTCTCTTTCTTGTCATTGTCACTGATTTCCACCTTAAAGTCAGGACAGTCTTCAGTCTTGACATCAGTATCTGGTTGTAAATGTCTATTTGGATCCACTCCATCAGCTTCTGTTTTCACCTGTTCGGTCTGGCTTTGATGAAGCTGTGAGGACTGAGGTTTCTCTTCATCATCTTCACTCTTCACAGGGACAGGAGAGAATGTGAACTTGATGATATCGACCTCCTCCAGCCCTCGAAGCTCTGACTCTCTGTTCTCCTCGGTTTGTCTTTGATAATGTGAGGACCCACCCACACACTTATGGTTTTTGACCTGACTATACCAGATAAATCTTTGGTCACAAACACGACAGCAGTATCGTTTCTCTCCTGTGTGGTACGCCATGTGTTGTGTCATATTAGTCCTATGTGCAAATCTTTTACCGCACACGGAACCACTAAACGGTTTTTCTCCAGTGTGAATTCTCAGGTGTGACTTTAGAAGTGCTTTGCGGCCAAATCTTTTCCCACAATCAGAGCAGCTAAATGGTTTCTCAGCAGTATTACATCCAATATCACTTACAGGGACTTCATTATGTTCTGGAGAGATTAAACCTGATGGAGATTCCCTGCCCGCTTGACAATCATCATCTCTGACTTTAGTCAGTTTGGAATTGAATCGTTTTTTCCATGCGTGGATCCTCATGTGACTCCAAACATTTACTCTATAACTAAAACGTTTCTTACAAACTGAACAGCTGAAAGGCTTATCTCCCGTATGAACACTTAAGTGACTAATTAGGGTTGCCTTTCGAGGGAATCTCTCACCACAAAAGGAGCAGTGAAATGGTTTCTCTTCTGCATGAATTCTCACATGTGCATTCAGGCAGTCCCTGTGATCAAATCTTTTACCACACAGTGAGCAGCTAAATGGTTTCTCAGCGATATTACATCTAATATCGCTTGCAGGGACTTTGTTTTTCCCAGAGTTTAAGCCAGAGTGAAGTTCTCTGGTCTTCTTGTAATCATCATCATTGTCTTCCATCTCAGGTTCAGAACAGTCTGAAGTCTTGTCATCAGTATGAGGTTGTAAATGTTTATCTGGATGTGAGTTTCTGGCTGGTTCTGATCCTCCACAGTCCTCTCCATCACCTTCTGTTTCCATCTGTTCAGTTTGTCTTTGATGAAGCTGTGAGGGCTGAAAACTGACACACTTATGGGTTTGGAGCTGATGATGCCAAATGAATCTTTTGTTACAAAATGAGCAGCTGAATGGTTTCTCTCCCGTGTGGAGTCTCATGTGTGCCTTCAGGTTCGTGTCGTGGCGAAATATTTTACCACATTCAGAGCAGCTAAACAAATTCCCTTCATTCACCTGTGAGGACACACTAACACAACGATGAGTTTTGACTTGTATAGACCAGGCAAATCTTTTGTCACAAAAACTGCAACTATATCGTTTCTCCCCCGTGTGGACGGCCATGTGCTGTGTCATATTTGCCTTGTATGTAAATGTTTTACCACAAACTGGGCAACTGAACTGTTTCTCTCCTGTGTGTATTTGCATGTGTCTCTTCAGGCCTCCTTTGCAGCCAAATCTTTTCCCACACCCAGAGCAGCAGAATGATTTCCAACCTGTATTATGTCTCACATCATTTGCAGAGACTTTGTTATTTTTCACAGAATCTAAACCTGATTGAGGTTGCTTGGTCTCCATCCAATCATCATCACCATCTTCAGCCTCAGTTTCAGAAGAGTCCAAAGTCTTATTATCAGTAGCTTGAAGTAAATGTCTTTCTGGATGAGAATTCTTAACTGGTTCTGATCCTCCACCGTCCTCTCCATCAGCTTCTGTTTCCATCTGTTCAGTTTGTCTTTGATGAAGCTGTGAGGACTGAGGTTTCTCTTCATCATCTTCACTCTTCACAGGGACAGGAGTGAATATGAAGTCTGTGATATCGGCCTCCTCCAGCCGTTGAAGCTGCTCTCCCTCCTGACTGACCCAGAGTTCCTCCTGTTCCTCTTTAATCTGTGGGGGGTCTGGGTCCTCCTGGTCCAGATCGGAGCTGCACTCCGCCTGCTCGTCTTCACCGACAATCACTTTTCGGACATCTGAAGGTGAAGCTGAAACACAGACAGACAGCTATTGATACTAACCTGAGCCTGCTAAAATTATTTGTTATTTTCACAGCTGGTTTGTTGTAATTATGAATTGAATAAGTCAGAATAATGCCACAGTATCTCATAATTCTGACTTATACTTAAGTCAGAATTATGAGATACTGTTTTGTTGTTGCACTTATATATAATTTGTTGTATAAATGTCAATTGAAAGCACATTGAGGTGATGTATCAATAAAATTTGCTTGCCTTAACGTTTCATAAGCTTTACTGAACTAATTAGAAGAGGATAGTGATAGACAAAATCTGGAACAGGTGGTTTTTTAACACGTACCCTGTAACCCAACAAAATACCATCATTAGCTAATGACTTGCCCCATACTGCTTGGAAGCAACGCTGGGTTACTACTGTAAGATGTAATCCATCCTCACAATTTCAATTATGCTAACTGAAAACAAGGCCTTTTAAAGTATAATTTAAAGGGGGCCTCTTATGCTTTTCCTTATTTTGAGTCATATATATAATATTTAAAGTGGCCAAAGTGTCAAATAATGAGGTAAATGTATGTAGCAGTAATCCCTGTGAGCAAAAAGCACTAGCTTCAGACTGCTCTGAACGCTTGGTTTTCAAGGGTTTTTTCTACTTTCAGCCCGAGCTGATGTCAGCTGGTGACGGATTGCTTTATATGGTCATCTGCTCCACACACACACACTGCAAGTTCGCTAACATTATGGCATTTTTCCAGTGTTTTTGGGGGTAGTCATGCTGAGCCATGACTGGAGCCAAGCTGGCACGCTGTGAGTGTTTTTCCATTACACAGCAGGGCAAAGTAAAATAAGTAATTTACCTGTTGGAAGTTGGCTCGTCATCTGCAGCTCTCCATCAAACATCATCATCACTGTGGCTGTTTCTGCTTGTACTATTCCTCCCTGCATTATTTCTAACTGATCCGCTCAACAAACAGCTCAAAATATCTCCATATGTAGCTGTGTCGACTGGTTTTTAGCACTGCTAACGGAGCTCTGCTAATTCAGTAAGGAACATGTTTCATTTCCAGTAAATTCTTCACAATAAAAGTCTCCCATTATTTAGTAATTTAAAAGCTTTTAATTTGATATGGCTGCCCCTTGGTAGGCTTCCTGAAAGCTTTCCAATCAGAACAGAGTGGGCTCATCAGGAGGAGCTACGACCGCCTGTTAGAGACAGAGGCTGAACTGAGGGGCTGCATAAAGGGCCACTATAAAATAAACAAAAACAACAAAACAAGTTTTTTGAACTGTGAATCATGCAAAGCTACTCTAGTGGAGTCCAAAAATAAAAAATATAGAGCTAAAAATGAGCATAATAGGTCCCAATTAAGGAGTTCATGATGTCTTTGCGTCAATTTAAGGTGTTTTTCAAATTAAAACCCTCAAAGCATGCAGATAATCCATTAATAAAACCCCATTATATCGCAATTCATCAATTTCTCTACTAATTATCCCCTTATAATTAATGGGACACATTTTTATTTTTTTTATTATTTACATATAAAATATGTAAATTAAAGGGATATTAATGCATAGTAGGACAGTGTCTGGTGTGAACAGGTACGTTTCCTGCTGTAAATTAATTTGACCAGCAGGTGTCTCTAGTGAACACGTGAAGCCTCCAGCAATGAACTCAGTTTCAAACTTAAAAGTATCATCAAGGTTTCATCACTAATAATTAACCTACAACATAATTAATAATTAACTTACAACAGCAGCTGTGACAGAAATAAAAGTACCAACACAAACATATAAAAATACTGCAGTTAAAATCCTACTCAAGTAAAATACATTATTGTGTTATCAGTAATCAGTCCCATCAAGAAGAACTGATTATTACATGATAACCATCTGTTCCAAGTTCCAACATAACTCTGTCTTTAGACATTAATTATATTAAAAATAACACTTATGCTGAATCCAACATTTCATAAACTTCAACTTCTTCTTGTCTGTTGATTATTGTTGGTTGAATAAAACCAGCCTATAGACTCAGTGTGCATCAGCATGGTATATTTTAGATGTGGAACCAGTGGTGGACGAAGTACTCAGATCCTTTACTTCAGTAAAAGTACCAGTACATCAATGTAAAAATACTCCGTCACAAGTAAAAGTACTGCATGAAAAATCCTACCACAGTAAAAGTACATAAGTATCATGAGCTTGATGTAGTTAAAGTATTGCAGTAAAAGTACATAAGTATTATGAGCTTGATGTAGTTAAAGTATTGCAGTAAAAGTACATAAGTATTATGAGCTTGATGTAGTTAAAGTATTGCAGTAAAAGTACATAAGTATTATGAGCTTGATGTAGTTAAAGTATTGCAGTAAAAGTACATAAGTATTATGAGCTTGATGTAGTTAAAGTATTGCAGTAAAAGTACATAAGTATTATGAGCTTGATGTAGTTAAAGTATTGCAGTAAAAGTAGTGGTTTGGTCCCTCTGACTGATATATTATTATATATGACATCATTAGATTATTAATAGTGAAGCATCAGTGTTAGAGCAGCATGTTACTGTTGTAGCTGCTGGAGGTGGAGCTAGTTTACACTACTTTATATACAGTTAGCTAGTTTAGTCCAGTGGTTCCCAACCTAGGGGTCGGGGCCCCTCCAAAGGGTCAGCAGATAAATCTGAGGGGTGGTGAGATGATTAATGGGAGAGGAAAGAAGAAAAAACAAAGTTCTGATACACAAATCTGTTTTCAGTTTTTGGACTTTTTCTCTAATCTTTGATTTTTGTTGAAATATTGGATCATTTGAACATTTATTGAAATGAAAGCATGTGAGAAGTTTAGAGGGAAAAATCACTATTTGGTGGAGCTGTTAACAACTCATAGACATGTGAAATGTGACCCCGACTACACACTGCTTTTTGTAAGACGTCAAAAGACAAAAAGGTTGGAAACCACTGGTTTCATCTTTAACAATGTGTTGTATTTTAAAAGCTTGTTATATTATCCATTGTGTCAAATCTTCATCTGAAAAGTAACTAAAGCTGTCAAATAAATGTAGTGGAGTAGAAAGTACAATATTTCCCTCTGAAATGTAGAAAGTAGCATCACATGGAAATACTCAAGTAAAGTACAAATACCTCAAAATTGTACTTAAGTACAGTACTTGAGTAAATGTACTTAGTTACTTTCCAGCACTGCTTGGGACTGTGTGCTACCTGACCTGGTAGTACCTGTGTGTGTTGGAGTCTAACTGCATTTACTCAGATATTGTATTTATTTATAAGTACATATTGAATCCTTTGCGGCTAACAGCTACCGTTAGCTTAGTAACATGAGGAGAGCAGTAAACGTGTTTCCAGCAGAAGAAAGAAAACAAACCTGCTCCTCTCAGCTTCACTGCAGGTTGTGAAAACACATCTATCAGTTTACAGTGTCGGTTCATCTTTGCTCTGTTGTTTTTCTCTCATCCAGTGGATTTTATTCCGCAAATATCTCTGCTGCTGCTGCTTCTGATGGATTTCAGTAGACTGCAGGCTGAGAAGCGTCATGCTGCCCCCCGCTGTCAGAAATTAGTTTATACTTTTCTTTAGATGGAGTGAAAATATCTTGAAACTGTGCTTCCAATAAAAGGAGAAAACAGTCTTGGAAAAAAAGAAAATAACCCTAAATAGTTGTTGCCTTTCACTGCTGTTTTTTTTTTTTTTTAACACCGTGGATGTATTAAAGGACAGGTTCACATTTTTTCAGGTGTGTCTGCAAAGTGTCCTGTGCAGAACACACTGTGATCTTAAACCAGCAGTCAGGTGTCCATATGAACAGTGAAAGAGGTTTTCCTCGCTGTAATCATTCCTCCTGTTCATACTGGATATTAAAAGATCCTTCAAATGTGCTTTCAATGGAAGTGATGGAGGATAAAATCCACAGTGTGTCCACACAGTCATTTAAAAGTCTGTGTGAAGCTTCTATTCATCTTCAGCAGTCTGAGTTAGTCATATCAAGTGGATATCTGACACATTTACAGTCTTTTTAGCATCAAATTCCCTCTTTGTGTTTCCTCGGACAGTGTTTCCCTGTTGAGCTGCAGGTGGAAGTATAGTAACAAAAAGAGGGACTTTGGCACTAAAAAGACTGTAACGTTGAAAGATATCTACTTGATTTGACTCATTTGGACGCTGAAGCTTCATATTAGCCTCAGATAAACTTTTAAATACATTTTTTTTTTCACAGAAGGAGGACTGTGGATTTTGTCCTCCATCACTTCCATTGTAAGGTCATTATGAAGGGATCTTCTAATGGTCAGTATGAACAGGAGGAATGATTACAGCAAGAAAAACAGCTTTAATGTTCATTTGGGCTCCTGACTGTTGGTTTGAGACACACTTGAAAAACTCGTCCTTTAACAGGGGGAGTTAGTCCAAGTGTCTGCAGAGATGAAGCTCAGCATCAGTCCTCCTAAAGACCTTTCTCAACTTTTACTGAATAACTGTAGAATGACGTAATAGAGATTGTACGTGTTTATAAGTGTGATTTTTGTGGACTAGAAGAAGAGAGTATTTCCTGTACTGGATTGATGTAGCCAATTTTCTAAAAAAAGAAACGTAAGATGGATGTTGAAATAGATTTGTTTGATATGATGCTATATTTTGTTCAAGTTAAGATTGAAAATAACAAGCCCTTATCATACAACTATTTATTATTAGTATAGAAAAAATGGTCAGGAACCAAGCAACCTTTTCTGTACTTTATTAATGAATTTAAACAATATAGCACCACTTTATCTAAAACATTTTTGTTTGTTTGTTTAAAACAATCTCTCTTTTGTTTGTTTTTGTCTTCTTTTTTTCTATTATCTATGTGTCTATTTGTACCTTTGTATATGAACATGTTTACAATAAAGAAAAACGGGAAAAATACATTCACTTCACAGCCTCCTGCCTGTTTTTGCAATTGAGAAGAGAGATTTACAAGGCTTCTGAAAGATCTGTGTTTATATATATGTATTTAAAATCCCATTTAAAAACTATTTATTAATTGATACTGTTCTCGCTGCTCCTTTTTTTTGATTATTTAAAAATTATTGATCTGTCATTCATGTCGGTGTCTCCTGGCTCTAAGTTGTATGTTGTTTTGTACTATATGGTTTGTTTAATAAAGGATGGAGAGAATAAAAATGAAAAAAACGTTCCCTTCACACTGATATTCTTTCATTTAAACTCAGAAACACTTATCAGGTATAGTTTTATGTTGAAACATGTACCCGGAAGTAGCCGTTGACATTTTATCGGCTTGACGGTGATCGCCGTTAGCGGAGTAAACCTTCAGCTGGATCAAATAACGGCAGAAAACCGTCCGAGTTGAGTTCAGTAAACAGAGCAGAGATGGACCGACACCGTAAACTGCGGGATGTGTTATTAAACCCTGAAATAAAGCTGAGAGGAGCAGGTTTGTTTCCTGTTTACTGCTGCAAACTCTGCGCTGCTAATGTTGCTAATGCTAACGCTAGCTGGCCGCGGTCAGTTGATTTTTGGCTGCTGGACTTTTAACACATTTTTACTTTCTCTCATCTTATTCAGTGTGCTGAAGCTGTAACACGTCGGCTGTGACATTTTAATCATGACGAAGCGAGTCACGTGTTCTCCGTTGGGACGTAAACAGACTTAAAAACGCTTCAAAAACTGTAAATAATAATAATAAAAAATAAAAATATCAGACAGAAATCAGCTGACTGTCACGTCAGACCTGCGGCCTGCATCGTCAAGCTAACGGCGCGTTAGCAGTTAGCAGCCGGACTGAAGCTCTCTGTTATCATGAAGTAGGTTCACCTTTAACCCTGGTGCATCACCATGGTAACCGAGGCACGTCACCATGGTAACCTGGCGCCGCTCTGCAGCAGGATCGATTTGCAGCAGATCTTCAATAATCCAGAGCTTCTGTTTGCAGGTTTCAGATGAAGTGATTTACTTAATCTGGTTTAAAACTGAAATCTACAACAGCTGATTTCTTTTCCAGTTAGAAGTTAAAGTTCAGTTTTATTGTTATTTTTTATTTTTACACAAAGACATGCAGATTGTAGCCACATTCATGCCACAAACACAGAAACTCAGTGAATAACAGTTTACAGTAGGATAGTACGGACCACAGGAGGGGCCATGGAGAAAATAAATAACTAATTTGAGTTTATGCCATTCTCTCATCTGATGTACATCCTCACTGTGGATCGCTTGGATTTAATAAGGTTTTATTTTGATCTTGGATTCAGAGATTTGTGGATATTAAGCCCAGCACTGTGTGATCCCTTATGATATGGAGCAAATTCTTTGGGATGACAGACTTATTCACTGTAAAAACTTTGATGCTTCAATTGCATATAAACTCAGCTTCAAGGTTGTGGACATGGATGTATCACCCACCCACCCATCCATCCATCTTTCCATTTTCTATAACATTTATCCTCTAGAGGGTTGTTGGGGGAAGCTGCAGCCCATCTCAGCTGACATTGGTTAAGAGGTGGGGTACAACTTGGACAGGTCGCCGGTCAATCACAGGACCGACACGTAGAGACAGACAACCATTCACACCTGTGGGCAATTTTTAGAGTCTCCACTTAACCTGCATATTTTTGGTCTGTGGGATAAAGACAGAGCATCCAGAGAGAACATATATGTATAGATATATACAGTATATTATGTATTATATTCTCTTAGTACATCAGTGGTTGTGGAGTGCTTCCTGACTGACTCGGGGAAACATCTTCATCACTTTCTTCAAACTCCCGGCTGACTGGCAAAATAGTTAAATTGAGAACACAACACACGGCTCCATAGAATAGAAAGTTAAATAGGTAAAAAATGAGAATAAATAAATACAATAAAGTAGGACAAGAAAAATACTTCAGTAATAGTGGCAATGGACTAATAACAAAAACTATTTTATATCTAAAAAGCACAGTTACAGTATTATTTCCAAGAGTCATCTCTCTCTCTTTACATATATAATATAGATATTAAAAAACTTGAGCAGTGTTTCAGGAAGGAAGCCTTTAGTTCGGCTGATTTTGGTGCAGAAGACAAAGTTCTTTCTTTGTAACGTATGATGTTTTGTTCTTGTCGGTGTTTGACAAATGTTTCACCCCTGCAGCTGCATGTGGGTGGGGCACTTGTATGTCCATGACACAATAAATAACCAACTAACTCAGATATGTATATATAGAATATACAGTATATTGTAGATGCTGCATTCACAGACGTGTGTGGATGTGGGAAATGTCAATCTGAGATGATCAGCACAACTTTCTTATATCTTGTTCTCATAATAGAAGCAAACCAAAAGTCAGTTTAAGAAACAAAAGATCTTGAAACAATTATATAACTCAGGGAAAATATTTTTAAATTGGAAAAAAATGTGAATAAAATGACAAAAAAGAAAAGAAAATTACATTTGAATTGAGAAACTTTACACTTGGTTGGTTGTTGTATTTTTTTCATGGATCAAGCTTGTTGGGTCGAATGGTCCTTAAGGGGGTTCTTATGTTCATTAAATTGGTGCCCTAAGTAACTGAGAAGATCTTAATGGTGGCTCTAGTACTCTAGTTGGAAGTTCAGTCGTCGTTTTCTGATGTTTGATGTGTTTCATGTTCCCTGCAGACGTCCAGCAGCTGTTGGTGAGGACAGAAGAAGTTGCCCCTGAGCAGCAGGAGTGGAGCTCCAGTCCGGACCAGGAGGACCCAGAGCCCCCACACATTAAAGAGGAACAAGAGGAACTCTGGACCAATCAGGAAGGAGAGAACCTTCAAGAGCTGGAGGAGGCTGATATCACCAAGTTCACATTCACTCCTGATGATGATGATGATGATGATGATTCAGGTTTGAACAACATGGATGTTTTACATTTTTAGAGCAGTAAGAAGTTGAAGTTCCCTCCACCACCAAAGAGACCAAGGAAAAAATTTCAAATTGGTGAGGGGGTCTTGGAGGTAATTGCAGAGATTCTTGGGGTCTTTTAGTAGTTTCTAGTGGATCATTACATGGTGCTTGTGATCATTAATGAGGTTTTCAGGAAGGTGGTTCCAGTGGTGCTTCAGGTGGTTCTAGTTCTCTTTTAGGAGATTCTGGAGCAATGTGTTAGACCACCACCACCAAAACCATATAAATATGGACGATGTGTCCCCACTTCCTACCACTATGCAAAAATGAAGCCAAAATATTGCGTTTTCGGTAGCTGCCATCTTGGTTGTGTGACGTCATTGGCAACCAGAATCTATGCAGTAGAGTCAGGGGTGGGATGGTGGACTGCGGGACACGCCCCCTCAACTTGACTGACAGCCCCCCCGCCGCTGAGAGCCAAGTGAACCCCAGCAGCTGCGATGGAGGTAAACTGGCCGAAACCAGCCGGTGACCAGCAGTTATTGCTTGTAGTGAATCACAAATGAAGATGTACGTTAGCGTCTAACAGCAGAAAATGCTCAGCCTGTCTTGACTCATCTGAGGGAGATTTGAGGGCGGCTGTCAATCACAGCTGTCAATCATGACATCACACCCCCTCTTTGTATCGTCAAATAACTAATTAAAAACAAACTTATCAGAAAAAATGAGCACTTGAACATACATCAGCATGATAAGAACAACCTAAAATGACAGAAACCATCTTTCGAGAAAAACTAAAGTTTTTAGTTTGGTCCATGTCCCATCTGCTTACATGTAGGCGGTGGGATTTATGACCTATACTACAACCAGCCACTAGGGGGGAATTGAGATATTTTGACTTCACTTTTGGGGATCTTTTTGGGGAGCTGTCATGTCGTCCATCTTTACATGCAGTCTATGATCACTAAACTGAAATACTAAATGAGAGAATGTGCAAATATTCTGTGTATAAAATGCAACAAATGCAAAAAAAACCCTAAAACATATCAATCACTCGGACTTGTTTCTGTGTGTTTCCTCTTCTCTGCAGACGTCCAGCAGCTGTTGGAGAGTAAAGAAGAGGTTTCCCCTGAGCAGCAGGACTGGAGCTCCAGTCTGGACCAGGAGGACCCAGAGCCCCCACACATTAAAGAGGAACAGGAGGAACTCTGGACCAGTCCGTCACAATCAGTCTGGAACTTAACTCCAAATAGACGTTTACAACCAGATACTGAGGTTTCAGACTCTTCTGAGTTCAAGACCGAAGTCAGTGATGATGATTGGACAGATACCAGTGAACCTCAGTCAGTTTTAAACTCTCTGAAAATTATTGAAGTACCTGTTAGTGATATGAGATGTAATACTGGAAAGAAAACATACAGCTGCCCTGTGTGTGGGAAAATATTTGGCCGCAGCCCACATCTGAAGATACACATGAGAACTCACACAGGGGAGAAACCGTTTAGTTGCTCATTTTGTGGTAAAAGTTTTACACAAAAGGTAAATCTGACATACCACATGTCAGTACACACAGGGGAGAAACGCTTCAGCTGCCGTTTTTGTCATGAAAGATTCACTTGGTATACTCAGCTCAAAAGCCACCAGTGTGTTTGTGAGTCGTCACAGCTTCATCAGAGCCAGACTGAGGAAAACAGAGATGCAGAGACCGGTGAGAAATCCTTCAGCTGTTCTGAGTGTGGGAAAAGATTTGGTCGCAAGGATAATCTGAACATTCACATGAGAATCCACACAGGAGAGAGACCCTTCAGTTGCACAGTTTGCGGTAAGAGTTTTAAACATGGAGGACATCTGACACAACACATGTCAGTCCACACAAAAGAGAACCGATTCAGTTGCAATGTTTGTGACAAGCGATTCACCTGGCTTTATCAGCTCAAAAGACATAACTGTAGTGGTGAGTTCTCAGAGCCTCATGAAGTCTGGACCAATCAGGAGGGAGAACAGCTTCAAGGGCTGGAGGGGGCTGATAAGTTCACATTCACTCATGTGCCTGTGAAGAGTGAAGATGATGAAGAGAAACCTCAGTCCTCACAGCTTCATCAAAGACAATCTGAGGAGAACAGGTACTTTGTGGGAGAAAAGGACTGTGGAGGATCAGAACCAGCCAGGAACTCACATCCAGATAGACATTTACAATCACAAAATGACATCAAGGTTTCAGTCTTTCCTGAGACTGAAGCTGGTGACGGTGATTGGAATGAGACCCGAGAACCTCAGTCAGGTTCTGTGAAAATCACTGAAATTGATACAGGTATTAATACTGGCAAAAAATCATTTAGTTGCTCTGAATGTGGTAAAATATTTGGCCGCAAGGAACATTTGCAGACTCATGTCAGAATTCATACAGGAGAGAGACCATTTAGCTGTTCTGACTGCGGTAAAACATTCGGCTGCAAGAGGTCACTTCTGGGCCACATGACAAGTCATACGGGAGAGAAACCATTCAGCTGCTCTCAGTGCGGGAAAAGATTTGGTCGCATGGTAAATCTGAAGACGCATGAAAGACTTCACACAGGAGAGCGACCATTTAGCTGCCCATTTTGTGGTAAAGGTTTTACACAAAAGGTACACATGACACAGCACATGGCTGTCCACACAGGTGAGAAACAGTTCAGTTGCAGCGTTTGTGACAAAAAATTCACATGGCTCTCGGGGTTCAGGAGACACAAGTGCGGTGTTGAGCAGTCAGAGCTCGATGAAGCTGAGGACAACTCAGAGGTAGAACCAGGTGAGAAACCATTTCGCTGCCGTGAGTGCGGTAACAGATTTAATCACAAGCACAATCTGAAGGCTCACATGAGAATTCACACAGGAGAGAAACCGTTCAGTTGCTCTGTTTGTGGTAAAGGTTTTATTACAAGTGGAGCTCTGAAGAAACACCTAAGAACTCATTCAGGAGAGAAACCGTTCAGCTGCCCAGTTTGTGGTATAAGATTCACACAAGGAGGAAACTTGAAGCGACACATGGCGCAGCACACGGGAGAAACGCGAGAGAAACCGTTCAGCTGTTCAGTTTGTGGGAAAAGCTTTACACAAGTGTCAAATATGAAGAGACACATGACACAACACACTGCGGCTGAGACAAGTCAGCTGCAGGAAGAAGGAAGCGAAGCTGTGATGAGTTCAGACCTGACAGAGTATCAGCAGTCTACTGATGACTGAGGGACTCTGACTTCACATGTCTCTGACTGCAAACCACCTGACAACTGATATCATATATATTATTATATCAGAGCTTTACATTGTTTTAATTTGTTTAATATATTTCAGTCCCCAAAGTGGACACATATACTTAAGAGGTGCTACAGATCCTACATGATTCTTTTGATGTAAACAGCCTCAAATTAAAGCTGAAAATATTCTCAACATGTCCAACACTTCAGGTCATGACAGGATTCAAACTAATGAATCCCATCAGCCTTTCATACCTCTGCACACCTGACCAATCACAGCGTGAAGATTGTCTATTTCAGAAAGTTGTTTTCTTCTCCACTACGGGAAATTAATGACCTGTAACTTGGAGCTTCCCGTTAACACAAACCTGTAAGAACCTCTAAGGTCTTGGTTCTAGGTTCTGCCTTGTTTTCCACTGTGTTTTACAAACCAGAATGTTTTGAATATATGTCATGAAAATGAGAACAAATATCATCTTTGACACCAAATATTATATACTAAGATTTTATTTATAGAATAACTCTGGTTTTATTGTATATTTCATTGATTGAGGCAAAATAAACTATAGTGTGTGTTCATTGTGATGAAGGAACATGTCATCCAGTGCAACGATGTGACTCATTGATGTGTTTTTAATAGTTTTTTGGACAATAACGGAGCTCCACTGCACAGAGGACGAAGATATATCACATAATACTTGTGACTTGTTAGTGGATCATTCACTGTTGGTTTGACTCTGCACATGAAGAAAAATGAATATCAGCATAGTTGTACTTAGCATGAATGTTCCTGTGTCCAAATATTATTTTTTGTACACCAAAACTGAGGAACTGTGTATAAAAAAAGAAAGTAAGTTCATTCCCTGGGGAATCAGCCTGAAGTGTTAATACAGTATTTAATTAAAAGTATTTGTTATTTCAGATTTTAGCTTTCATAAACAGTCTGAATGGATTTCCCAGTGTTTTAACTGCACACTTAAACATGCTGTAAAAAAACAAAATACTTTGAGATTCCAGGTTCATTGTTTTTAAATTTAAATGAAATGTTAATTTTATTTTTTAAAGAGAAAATGATTGTATTTTGTTCTTTATTATCTGAACGTCGACATGTTCAGTCTAGAGTATATTTGTGTGATGAAACAGAACCACATGTGATCATTTATGAATGGTAGAGGACCAATGAAAACAGTTTTCTGACTTAAAAATTGGTTGTGAAATCATTTTTTTTCAATTTCTGGATGTTCTGAGGGAACAGTTGAATAAACCAGTTTGCATTCAGCCACAGTCAAAGAAGTTATTCTTTCGTATGTTCATGTTTTTCATTATTGTTTTTGGTCATTAAAATTACATTGTGAACTTCATCATCTTACTCCAGCTGTCAGTAATATCATATTAGGATAAATGTTGACGATATATATACTGTTTATATGAAGATAACTGTCTCCAGTCTTTGTGCTTTGTGAGGCTACATACATCCCATACCCATACATCTTAGACACTCAGAGATGAAACTAGTATCATCTCAAATATCTGACTCTGGAGAAAATGGACGACAAGAGGACTTACCCAAAAGATCAGAGTATTCCTTGAAGTATGATGCTTTCTAAAATGTGTGTGGGGTTTTGTTTCCCTCTGCATTCTTCTCAAACACTGTAAATATTTTAATCCATCAATCCTCTAATTATAAAAACCATTTAAACCACAGCAGGAATATGTAAACTGCTGTTACCCACTTACTGAAGAAAGAAAGAAACACTTGTAGTCCATCAGGAGGTTCTGTTAGTCATTTAGGGAGCTCTAGAAGGTCTTTGGGAGATTCGTGGGGTTCTTAAAGTGCTTTTAGTGGTAATTAAGGAGGATACATATACAAGGTTCTAGTGGTCATCAATTAGGCTCTAGAAGTCTTCAAGAGGGTCTAGTTATCTTATAAGAGGTTGTAGTTGCCAATGAAGGGGTTTGGGGGTCCTATTTCATGTTCTAATGGTCCTTAAGGACGTTTAAGGGGTCTTTTAGGAATTTATAGAGGCCATTCAGTCAGTTCCACTGGTCATTGGGGATGTTGTAGTAGGTCTTTGAGAGATTTTATAATCTTTGCCAAGGTTCTAGTAGTCGCCTTAGAGGGTCCTGCTGACATTGATTCATGCTGTCCATTCAGTCTTGTTGGCAAATAAGAAGGTTCTGCTGGTTATTAAGAAGGTTATAATGGTCATTAAGGTTCTAGTAGTCATTAAGAAGGTTGTAGTGGTCAATAAGAAAGTTCTCATGGTCATTAATGAGGTTCTAGTGGTCATTAAGAAGGTTCTGGTGATCATTAATATTCTAGTCATCATTATGAAGGTTATAGTGGTCATTAGGAAGGTTCTACTGGTCTAGTTCTAGAGCCATATCATCTTGAGTTGAGGTTTAGAGAGAGGACTGTAGAGTTAATCTCTTAGTCATGTTATGAAGAGATGACCTCACAGTTTGTATGAACAGCAGGAATAATTACACGTCAACAACCCCTTACAGGTGAGTGTTGGATCGAGCTGTGCAGGTTTCGGTGCTGGTGGCCTAATTTCAAGTCTTGTGTGATTCAGAAATCCATCAGGTCCTCATGCAAGCTGCGACTTCCAACAAAAGATCATTTCCTCTAACATTCATTTTTGAAACTTAAAAAAATAAAAAACAAACCCAAAACACGTGTGACCCATGTATGCATGCGAAATAATCATTTATGATATATAATCATGGATAATTATAATCACAACTGCAACAACAAAGAAAACAAGACCAAGTCATGTTCCAAAATCTACTTTATTTGGAGCTCTGTATTCAGACATCAGCAGTCACATAACCAGAAGCATAACATACAAGTATTACATTTAATGTTCAGAATAATATTAACATAGTGGTCCAGCTTGACACTCACCGCTGCTGCTATTATTAGTCATTTTTGCCCACTGCTACTGCTATTATAATTAGTCATATTTCTATTATTATTATTGTTATTATTGTTGTTGTTATTGTTATTATAGTTGTTGCTCTGCTTCTCTGTCTCTTTCTCTCTTAACCCAACCAGCATCCACCTAGAACCTGGTTCTGCTTGAGGTTTCTTCTTGTTAAAGGCGAGTTTTTCCTTGTCGCTGTCGCCAATTGCTGCTCATGGGGGGAATGTTGGGTCTCTGTAAATTTAAGAGTACAGTCTAGACCTGCTCTATGTGAAAAATGCCCAGAAATAATGTCTGTCTTGATTTGGCACTATATAAATAAAACTGACTTGACTAGTGTATAAGGCTGGGTATCATTTTAACTGTTTTATTACTGGTGTCAATATGACACAAAAAATTATCCATTATCTTTGAGACTTAAGACCAACAAACAAACAAAAAAGCAGTAAAACACATGAAACATAACTGATAAAAGGATCATGTTGGTGAGATTAAATAACCACACACGCACACAAGAATGAATCAATAAAAACTAAAACTACAATAAAATGATATATAGTAATCAGGAAAATATGAAAAAGTTACAATAATAGCTAAAAAATAAAAAAAAAAACAAAATAGATAACTTTTCAATTAAAGACAACAAAGAATCTTGAAAATTGAGGCATTAGTAATAATGTCCAATAAAAGGGAAAGAATAACATTTACAGTATATTTGGGTTTTGGCAGTAAATAAAGTTTTTATTTGATATACGGCGAAAGTTTGTTGAATTTGAAATTTTATATCTAGTTCAGAACTTTCATCAGAAGTACGTGTGGAATAATTTTTCTGATGTGACAGAAACAGACTGGTATCATCTGCAAAGAGTGAAAGAAACATGGATGAAAGATAAAGACGAGTCCAAGAATAGAACCCTGTGGGACACCAGAACCAGCTCAGATCATATTAGATGAGCTTCCATTTACATTTACAAAGTGTTGTTGGTTAATAATATAATTATGGAGCATTAACAAGATAATTTAAGCAAAATATTACAATCACCAGTATCAACAGCTTTTGATAAACATAAAAATACACAAATACATCCAATACTGATCGAAGCTGTATGAATGAACAGCCGTGTCTTAAACATTCTATTACAGCAGCATGTTGCAGCCAACATGACAAAACATTCTCTTTTTAAAAGATCATTTTACCCTATAACATTTTTTGTTATAACAATATATCTCACTTTTCTTGTTTTAAAGTTATGTACATGTTTCTCATTTTGAGTAGATTTTGTGTAATGATGACAAAGTTTCTGTTGTAATAAGATAAAATGTAGTAATAACAAGGTTTTCTTGATAAAATGAAATATTTGTTTTGTTGTGATGGCAAAAATATCAACATGAAAACACAAAAAAACTGTCACAATGTGAAAGGGATCTTGTTAAAATAAGAAAATTATCTTACAAGAAGCTGAGCAAATATGTTTGTAATGGTGGCAGAAATACCTTGCTGTACATTGTACATCACCCATTTGAATATTTTTAAAAAATATGTTGGAGCTGAGAGACTGATAATTACAAAATGATCTCTGAAGAAGGTGTGAGGTTGTGAGATCAGTGGAAACAATTCCAGTTGAAAATAATACGGTAAATGTAGAAAACAAAATGATGAATCTGAACAGATGTTAAGATCAGATACTTGAGAGTTTTAGAAACTGACATTTCGCTGGTAAGATGACTGATACTGCTTAATTGGAAGGCCAAAATTTCTCCCTCTCATTTTCATTGGATTACAGATATTCTTTACTTCCTTGAACTGGAAAAAAATAGACTTAAAGGGGCTCATCCATTCTGATTACATCAGAAACATTAACTTTTCACCTAACAAAGATTAGAAGACATAGTCTACTGGCATTGCCTGCTCCTTCCCTTCCCATACATCATGTGAGATGCAATATAATCATTTAAGATAAGCCTGTTTACACAGTGTGCTCACTGACAATTCTTTTTAGTTATTTATTTTTACCTTTTTTTTTCTCCATCGTCTTCTCTTTTCCTTGTCCCTTTTTGATGTATTATTTTTTTTATAATTATTATTATCAATGTGTTACTGCTGGTATTGTTATTGTGACAACCATCTTCTTGCTGTAAATAGTTCTAATAAAGAAACTTACATTTTAGTCAGTACCAGAAAAGTAGAGGGGGGGAGGGGGGGGGGGGGGGGGGGGTACTCAACCGTAGAACTGTATGTGGACTACCAGTCGATTATTGTAAAGGCTTTAAGCAGAAGATGAACTCTTCCTTCCTCTGATGTTATTATTTCAAACTCATCCATGTTGTTCCTGTCTCAACCAGGGAGACTGAGTCAGTAATTGAAAGACATTTTAAGATGGAGTGTAAATTAGCATGTGTTTAGTTAAAGTTAATCTACATCAATCAATGCACCACAAGTGTTTATTACAAACTGAGCAGCTAAATGGTTCCTCTCCTGTATGACTTTGCATGTGAGTTTGTAAACTTCCTAACTGGCCAAATCTTTTTCCACACAGAGCAGCTTAATGATTTCCTATGAGTACTACATCTCTACATCTCTATTACTTCTTTATTTTCCTGAGAGTTTAAACCTGACTGAAAGTCTCAGTCTCAGCTTCAGAAGATTCTGAAGTCTTATCATCACTAACTGGTTGTAAATGTCTATCTGGATGTGAGCTCCTGGCTGGTTCTGATCCTTTACAGTCCTCTCCATCAGCTTCTGTTTTCATCTGTTCAGTTGAGCTACTGTCTCTGCCTCTCAGTTCTCCTCAGTTTGGCTTTGACAGAGCCATGAGGACTCATAACGGATACACTTATGAGTTTAAAGCTGATGTTGCCAAATTAATCTTTTGTCACAAAGTGAACAGCTGAATGGTTTCTCTCCTGTGCAGAGTCTCATGTGTGCCTTCAGATTTGGGTTAGAGTCTTAAGTCTTCACAAACTGGTTGTAAATGTCTATCTGGATGTGAGTTCCTGGCTGGTTCTGATCCTCCAGTCCTCTTCATCAGCTTCTGTTTTTATCTGCTCAGTTGAGCTACTGGTTGGAGTTTCTGCCTCTCTGTTCTCTTCAGTTTGGCTTTGATGAAGCTGGGAGGATTTACTAACACACATGTGTCTCTTGCGTTGTGTATGCCAGGTGAATCTTTTTTTGCAAACGCTGCAACTAAAACGTTTCTCCCCTGAGTGAAGTGCCATGTGGGATACCAAATTTCCCCTAACTGTGTATCTTTTACCACAAATTGAACAACTAAATCTTTTCTCTGCTGCATGAGTTCTCATGTGTCCCTTCACACATGGTTTGGAACCAAATCTCTTCACACATGTAGAGTGACTGAATGATTTCTTATCTGTGTTACATCTCTCATCACTTACACACACTTTATTATTTTTCAGAGAGATTAAACCTGACTGAGGTTCCCTGGTTTCCTTCCAATGATCACTGAATCCAGTCTCAGTAGAGTCTAAAGTCTTGTCATCACTAACTGATTGTAAATGTCTATCTGTATGTGAGTTCCTGGCTGGTTCTGATCCTTCATAGTCCTCTCCATCAGCTTCTGTTTTTATCTGTTCAGTTGAGCTGCTGGCTGGAGGCTCAGCCTCTCTGTTCTCCTCAGTTTGGCTTTGATGAAGCTGTGAGGACTTTCGAACACACTTGTGTTTTTTGACCTGTGAACGCCAGGTGAATCTTTTGTGACAAAGATGACAGCTGAATCGTTTCTCAGCTGAGTGGACAGCCATGTGTTGTGTCACATGTCCCTTTTGTGTAAATTCTTTTCCACACAACGAGCAACTGAACGGTTTCTCTCCTGTGTGAGTTCTCATGTGTCTCTCCAGAAGGTAACTGTAGTGATATGATTTACCGCACTCAGAGCAACCAAAGACACGAAACATATTTTTCCTAGCATAATGTCTCCTACCCCTATGAAGGACCAAGTTTCTGGCTGGTCCGCCACAGTTCTCTCCATCAGCTTCTGTTTCCATCTGTTCAGTTGATCTGCTGGCTGGAGTTTGTCTTTGATGAAGCTGTGATGATTGAGGTTTCTCTTCATTATCTTCATGTGGGACAGGAATGTATGTGAACCTGATGATATCAGCCTCCTCCAGCCCTGGAAGCTGCTCTCCCTCCTGACTGGTCCAGAATTCCTCCTGTTCCTCTTTAATGTGTGGGGGCTCTGGGTCATCCTGGTCCAGACCGGAGCTCCCCTCTTGCTGCTCAGGGGGAACCTCTTCTTTACTCTCCAACAGCTGCTGGACGTCTGCAGGAAACAGGAAACACATCAGACATCAGGAAACAAAGACAGAACTTGATTTTTTTGTTTTCAGTCATGCATGACTTTCAGTGTCGCTTCAGCACTGGATTACTGATACCAACCAGATGAGGAGTTCTTCTTCCTGTCCATTTGAGGAACACCTGAATTGGTTGTGGGATACCAGTGCAGTCACAAAAATCCTACCTAAACCAAGATTTGAACTCTGTTTATAAGGTGAATCTGAACTTCTGAGGGGTGACTACAGATTTTTAGAGATGTCCTGAGCCAGATTGTACCTTGACTGATCTGGGAATGTTTAAATTGATTGGTATCTGACTAAATAAACTCAATAAAATGTAGATCCTTTCTTTACTGTTTTTTGTCCAACTCAGCCAACGATCGTTTCAGAGGGAAGAAGCTCCACAGTAGTTTAAAGGCAGTGGTGGAAGAAGTACTCAGATCCTTTACTTCAGTAAAAGTACCTATACAACAATGTAAAAATATTTCATTACCAGTTAAGTCCTCCATGAAAAATCCTACTACAGTAGAAGTACATAAGTATTATGAGCTCGATGTAGTTAAAGTATTGCAGTAAAAGTATTAATAGTGAAGCATCAGTGTTAGAGCAGCATGTTACTGTTGTAGCTGCTGGAGGTGGAGCTAGTTTACACTACTTTATATACAGTTAGCTAGTTTAGTCCAGTGGTTCCCAACCTAGGGGTCAGGCCCCTCCAAAGGGTCAGCAGATAAATCTGAGGGGTGGTGAGATGATTAATGGGAGAGGAAAGAAGAAAAAACAAAGTTCTGATACACAAATCTGTTTTCAGTTTTTGGACTTTTTCTCTAATCTTTGATTTTTGCTGAAATATTGGATCATTTGAACATTTATTGAAATGAAAGCATGTGAGAAGTTGAGAGGGAAAAATCACTATTTGGTGGAGCTGTTAACAACTCATAGACATGTGAAATGTGACCCCGACTACACACTGCTTTTTGTAAGACGTCAAAAGACAAAAAGGTTGGAAACCACTGGTTTCATCTTTAACAATGTGTTGTATTTTAAAAGCTTGTTATATTATCCATTGTGTCAACTCTATCCTTGGGGTCTATTCCTTGGTCCATTGCTTTTGTTATTATACATAAATAACATAATTCTCACTAATCAATACTTCAATGTACATTTTTTTAAAGATGACACAATTTTATATGCCCCAAGCTCCACCCCAGTCCAGGCACTCATTTCCAGTCTGCCTTTGATGCTTCCCAAATATCATTTCTTAATCACAGACTAGTTTTAAATACAGAAAAGACCAAGTACATGGTATTCTCCACCTCCACCAGAGATTTTGAGTATCCTGCCATTAAAACTTTAAATGGCACCCATATTACTTTTGCTGAGTCATACAAATACTTTTTTTTTTTAGCTTGACAGCAGACTATCATTCAAGATTCATATTCAACAATTGATTCAAAAATTGAAAATCAAACTAAGCTTCTTGTATAGAATTAATGGATGTCTGTCTTCCTCTAATCGTAAAACTATTGTGCAGTCAACCTTCATGTCTGTCTTTGACTAAGCAGTGTATTGTCATGCTGCACCATCAATACTTCAGTAGTTAAATTCTGTGTATCATAGTGCATTATGTTTGATCACAAATTACTAATTTTCTTATAACTTAAGATCCAGACGTTCGGTCGGTTTCTCCCGGGAGCCGAATTATCCGCAGAGGTCTCCTCCTCTCCAAAAACAAACGTACATGCAGATTAAAATCGTTAAAATACTAATTAAAGCTGTTTTACCTAAAAAATCAATGTTTCTCCGATGATGTACAGCGACCACCGGACTTCCTGGAGGGGCTGTTAGCCGAGCTGCTGCTAACGTTTGTCCAGTTTATTTCTCTGATAACTTAAGATCCAGACGTCCAATGACTAAAATCCTTCTTCTGGCTAAAAGATATAGTTAAAAACCACCTAAATTTATCATGAAAATGTGGCTTAAAACTAAATAAAAGTCAATTTTATAACAGTTTGTGTGGAACAACCACAACGCCGATGTATTATCTTGTGTGTGTGTAAGTTACTCTTTGGTAGACGCCATTGTAACGGACAAACACAGCGCCGCCGTATGCATCTGGTGCGTGTTTACTCTTTGGTAGAGGAGGTATGACGCCATTGACAGGCGACCAAATGAAACGGTCTGTTACTTTGATTAAATTACAGATTTCTCTGGGTTTGAAAATTGTTGGAAACATTTGGGATAATGTAAGTACACAACTCAACAACATATATAACATAGGTCTAGTTGTTTTTAGACATTTTAATGTGGAATAATTACATATTATAGCTTTAAAGCCAACTGACAGCTGATCCACCTCCGTCTGTGTGTCTACACAGGAGGCTTTCAGCTACAGTGTAAAGCGTAGGTCACCTGCGTTTTGAAAGTGCTCAGAGCCGATCACGACTGTGGTTATGTGTGTAAAATGGAGAAAAACAGCGCGCATGGCACACGGCGTAGACAGCTGTATTGATTAACACAGACCTATAACTGTACTGTTCTGTCAAACTAAAATAATTTTGATCCAGATTTTGTTCTGGCCTCTTCTTTATGTTTGTATACAAATAATACCTTATTATCTCAATGAAATATACTGAAACAAATGTATATGTGACACAAAAAGGTTCATTCATTATTTTGGCTAGTAAAAAATATACTTGGCCAGTGTATTTTTTTACCAGCCCCCTTGGCAGGTGAGTCAAAAAGTTAATTTTGGACACTGTGTATATATACACTAACTATATTTATAACTCAGAGTATACAGTATGTATATGTATATTGTCTGGTTTGTATCTAGTTTGTATGCAAGCTTCTTGAGTTTGTAAATGAAAATTGTTCAATTAAAAAGAAAAGACATAAAGGGATCCTTCTATGGTAACAGAAATATGATTCTTATACTCAGCTGATTATACACTAATTAAAACATACCTATGAATATTATATTCCATGTCTGCCAATATTAATTTTTGCAAATACAGATACCTTTAAGTCTTACACACTGGTCCTTTAATAAAGTTGACATTTCTGTAAAACAATTCATTTCTCGGTGACTTGTCTAGAAGCCGAATCATGCAGCTGCATCTTCTCATTGTGACATAGACGTTTATCACGTGATATGCGGTACGTTCGCGGTACAGTACGCACATTAATTTAAAATCAGCAGGTTTTTGTACAGAGTTCCGCAGTCGGTCACTAACCCAGTCTGTGCAGACGAATCTGCGGACTGAGCACGATGTCCAGCAGCTTCCGCTGGCGGCAGACTTCCTTCTCCAACTCCTCCAGAGTCTGGTCCAGAACCCCGCAGATCTCCTCCGCAGCTGCCTTCAGTCTGCGTCTCACCAGGACCCGCAACTCGGTTATTTTAGACATTTTTAACCAGGAAGCAGGAGCTCTGATGGCGGCTCACAGCTAGTTACAAACCGCTCGCCAAATTTCTTTTCCTAGGATGGCGAAGTCATGACCCGCCCTACTCTGCCTCTGATTGGCTAGTACTGGTTACATTCGCTGGTTGGGTTGGTTGGGATGATGCGTGAAGCTGCGTTTCATCAGTCGTTCAACGTGCCCTCGTTGACTTCTCCCCCGGGGAATCCCCGCAGCCGTGAAGTGTCGTCCCAATTCTCTGAAAAACTCAAGTGAACTTAGTGAGTTCGCCTCTTCATGGACTGAAGGGAGAGAGTCATCAACAACGATGGTCACTCAGCGCTGCAGATTACCCACGGTGCTTTGCGGTTTCTCATCATTTTCGCCATGACGTCAACGAGCTGCTGAGTAGAGTATGTTAGAGTATTTAAAACAGATGTTTGTTGTCCTGTTATAACTGTTATGTTTTGGAAATAATTTATCCAACATAGTCTGTTCAATATTCATTAACATACAGATATGTGCTGTTTGGTTTTTATGACATCTGCAGTTCAGAGCAAAAAATAGTATTATACCACAAATCTTTTTATTATCTTAGCAAAATTTGAAATTACACAAGAGTGCATTTTATAATAGCAAACCTTTATTTATTTTTTTATAAATGAAATGCAACAATACATACAAACTATTCTTCAAAACCCAAAGCCTTTTCCCCTCTTTTTCTTCTTTCATCATATAATTTATATACTCCTTAAACCTTGGCATATAATGTCTATTGGTGTTTATAATTGTTATGTTTTGCAATAAACATAATAAATAAAAACAGATGCTTGTGATTGGAATAAACAGAAAGAATGTCTGAGCAAACAATTTAAAAGTGCAAGTAACAATATCCAGATAATCAGAATAATCATGTTGAAATTCAGTTTTTGTCATGCTATGGAATTTGCGTTATGCAATTACTTCCATTCCCAATTATTTGCATTTAGAACCCATGTTGCTGGATTATGCTGTTTTCATTTTCCACATTATAGTAATGTTAGGCCATGCAATAGTGTTATTAGTATGTTATTATGGTATTTAAGGGTCAGAAGAAGAGACGGAGCTCCTCCTTATTAGGTCGAGACAATGGATGTATTATAAGCGCTTAGACTGAAAATTCAGGCAGGTGCTCTGCTTTCACAAAAAAGCAGTATCTACATTCTCCAGGACAAAGTCAGGGAAAAAAGCAGCAATCCATGGTTAAAAATCAGCAAAAAGAATAACGTCATGTATTGATCTTTAAGATTAATTTATTTTCAATCAACAGGCTGACAAAACTGCTGACGTGTTTCAGCATGAAGCCTTTCTCAGAGTATGTAGGCTACAGTCACATCATGTGATCACCAATGAACAGACAACAGCTACACCTGAAAGGCGGAGCTCCACTACTTACACCCAACATTGTTCTGGAGAAGACAGGTATGTGTTTTACTCTTTAGTATTACTTGTGTTTTATGATTTTACTAAAAGTACACACAGCACAATAAAAAAAAAAAACTATGTAAAAATCCTGCTTTCAAACATTTACATGTGTCAAAATACACAAATATCACCGGCAAGATGTACTTACAGCATCAAAGTAACATGTAACACATGAAAGATGCACTTAGCTGTTGTTGATTTTTTAGTTTTTGTAGTTTTTATTATGTGTTTAGTCTGTTGGTAGTTTTTTTTTGTAGCTCAGAGATGAAGGACACAGAAACTGTTATAGAAAAAACTGTAATATCACCCAGCAGCCACCAGAGAGCAGCGCAGGCCAACAGAAACAATTTAAGGAAAACAGAGAAAGAGTTGAGTTTAAAATATATTATCTGTATATATAAATTTATTTGTGTGCAGTGGTGGAAAAAGTACTCAGATACTTTACTTCAGTAAAAGCACCAATACAGCAATGTAAAAATACTCCATTACCAGTAAAAGTCCTGCATAAAAAATCCTACTACACTGTAAAAAAAAAACTGTTGTTTTTACAGGAAAACGCTGGCAGCTGTGGTTACCAGAGAATTCCTGTAAAAAATACAGCAGCACAGTAGACAACTTTACAGACGAAATATGTAAATTGATTTACAGTGAATGAAATCACGGCTGAATCACATTAAAAAACTGTTAAGTCTACAATTTTTTTTTTGTTAATTTCACATAACGGTGTTGTATATAAATAGACCATTTCCTGTATTTTTTACATGTAATAACTGCTAATTGTGCATCAATAAATGATAAAATTAACAGGGAAATATCAAACAAAAACTAATTTAAACCGGTAGAACAACAGTAAAACTCTGCATTTTAAATGGAATGGTTCTGTATATTATATATAAAATCTCTTCAAAATATGCTGTGTTTTTATGTTTTAATAATCAAGTTATAATGTAAAATTTACGTATAAACCTGCAAAAATACATCTTGAGAAAAGACGAGAGAAAAATATCACTTTTGGGAAATTTATTTAACAGCAATAATAGTTGTAAACAACTGGATGCATTTTTTTCAACAGATACAACATGCAAAGAAGCTACATATAATGGTTCTTGAACTATGACTGAATCCAAGTTGAGATACTCCAGAAGATTAGCCTCTTTAAATCTGGACATTTTTAACAAACTTTAACAAACAAAGTTTAAGTGTCAGGCACACAACAACAACCCAATTCAATCAAAATTTTGTTTACATTCTGAATGTTCCACAGTATGGCATAAAACTTATCTATCTCCATGGAGACAATCACGTGATGCCAACAGGCCAAGTTACAGGTCAGATCTGTGGAGAGGCGTACCCCCTCAAAATAAGAATGCACGTTTGTTAAGGTATTTTTGCAAAATAACAAAAATTACGTTGTGCCTTAATTACCATAATACACATTGTGGATTGAACAAAGCGAAAAGTAACAGTACCTCTTCTCAAACAAACAGTCAGAGTGCACAGAAGGAGTCCATATTTAGGCTTAACGCCACTCGTGATCGGAGAGGTCCTGGATCAGGGTGAGGACTCGAGGGTTCAGATTGAGACGACGCTTCGAGTTTTTATTCTCCACCTTAGTTCCTTTTTCTGGGTTTATCGAGAAAAAACACCTGTAGAATAAAAGCATATTAAGCATTTTAATTGATCAGTTAAAAAAAAAAACTTCATGTGTTCTTAACTTATTTACTTCGTGGATGTTTTTAAAGCCAAAACGTGGCTTGTTCCCATGAACTGCTATAAAAATAGTATATTTTGATATTTTTTTCTACTTTAAACATGTCACTCTTTTAGAGTCTGAAATATACATATCAAATATTAATTATATTTTTAGCTTTTTAACCCTTTCAATGCCAGTATGTTTACATAACTCTACATAATGCTGTTTTTATACAAAAAAAACTAAATAATTTCCATTAAATGCATTTAGTGAGTACACATACACAACATTATCCGACATCAATAGCACACACACTTTTCTTCCAGAAAACAATAAAAAGTGTGAAACTTTGCGGCATGCTTTGAATGGGTAAAAGTGGTGCCACCTGATGGACAAATATAAAAACTACAAATTGAAAGCCTGTGGTCCAAACCGAAATCTTAACATAAAGGAATGCATTAGTTTTTGTCAAGATAAACGTGGGATCAAAAATAGTGGTTTTAATGGGTTTCAATGGGGCAGTTTTTGGCCCTAGGAACTATTAAGGCAGTTTTTGTGTAGCTTAGCCATTTTAGGCTTAATTAAAGTACAGGTCTGAGAAATGCCATGCCATGTTTACTCACCTTTGAAGAAACTCCAGAGTTGAAGCCAGCTCAGATGGATAATGGATGTTGAAACAGAAGTAGCTCCCGAACATGAGGCACAATGCAGAAATGAAGGAGGAGATGTTTGTGTTGATGAGGTTCCGATCCAGACTCAGCATGTACCTTGTTGAGGAATAGCAGGACTGTCCTATGAACAAATTATTTAACAGGTTATATTAATAAGCGCTGCACTCACATGACAGATTCTATAAACAGTGCAATTAAAAAAAAGAGATATGAAACAGACTTACCACAGACAATAACAGCAGGTGTCAGAGGCACTTGCTCCAGTTGGACCTCTTCTGCCAGACAGGTATCTTCTACATGGAAGAACATGGACTCCTCCTTCTCATCAAAGTAGCTGAGCAGAAGCAGGACCATCTCTTTCACATCATCTGAGCAGCCACTCTGCTGTCCCCGCATCCTCTGAAGCCTTGCATAAGTCTGAAGGAACTTATTACTCTTGGTGACATAAACTGTGGTCATGTAGTTGAGAAGCCTTTTTCCCTTCAAATCCAAATTTCGCGTGAATGTCTCTTTGAGGTCAATCCCAGTGAGTTCCTTGAAGTGGACCGACATGCCAAGTTCGTCAAACCAAAATGGCCACTCCTCTCGAAGGCTTTTGATACTTTTTCCCTGGTTGACATGTTGACGCTGTGTGTAAAAAGTGGACTTCATTAGACATTTTACCTCCTCTGGATTGGCATCAGATTGTTGGAACATCTCCTTGAGTTTTTCCTTCTTTTGGTGCTGGCTCTCTTGAGTTTCTTCACGGGGCAGAAATTTCACATTCCATTTAATGCATCCGTAAGTGTCCTGCATTGCTGCTCTCTCTTCTAATGGGATCTCATCTGTGTGGTCTGAGTCATCAGCCTGATGTTTTCTTTTTCTTATTTTGGGTGTTGAAGTGCGCCTCACATTTTCGATTCTGTTTTGCAGCTGTTTTACAAGGGAATGGTAGCCTGTTCCAACAATATCGCCCTCTATTACATCTTGCAGAGAATTGGGATATTTTGCCACCATTTGCTTTGCAACATCAGTTGAATGCTTTTTACCTACATGGGGGCATTTTTCCATCATCTCAGTCACAACAATCCGGACCATTTGCCTCCTCAGTTTTGGGCCTGGCCTTTTTCCCCTCTCCAAAGAATCCATCACTTCCTCAGGAAATTTACTCCATGGAATTTCAAAGTTGTCTTCCCACTGTGTGTCAAGTCCTAGGCTGCTGGAGGAGGTTGACGATGAACTTTGGGGTGAAACAGAGAGCGATGACAGCAGTTGGGTAGGTGAGGCTTCCACAGATGATAGTGAGCTGTTCTCGGGAGTTTGGTCTTTAAATGACAAAAAAATAAGATTATGATTCACATTGTACAATATTACACAATGTCCATGTCTGCTTTTGCTGTTGAATAGCTGTGTGTTGTGGTGTTTTTACTTACATTTCTGTTTCCAAACAGAAAGAAGCTTTCTGGCTTGTACAGGTCTTAATACTGTCATCAAATCAGCCTCCGTTACGAAGCGTAGATCATCATACGTCTCGACTCCAATGGACTGCAAGTGCTCTTCCAGGATGTTTTTGTTTACTACTTGAAGTTCTGGTAGGGCTTCCATGATGGCGACATCTAGGAAGGTTCGCCCTGAGTCACTCATATTTACACTGAAGAAGAAATGCAGAACAGAAAAAATATACAGTACATACACTTAACAGAACAGGGACATGCATCAGGTAACACTTATATTAATGTCAAACTAACAGTCCAATTAACAGCTTTAATTGGACTTTATTTTGCCACAATACTGTGTTTTAGTGGAATGACTTGGAATCCATTAAGAATATATGATACCAAAGGATAGAAATCAGGCAGGTCATTAATGTTGATACATTGTAACCCAAGACTGTCCTTTGTCACAGAATACAGATGGTATTCTGAGAGGAAGATGCCTTTGTGGATATCCATCAAAACATACACAGATGTGTCATTTTGAATCAAGATGAGTAGAAGTTCACCAAACTCCATATACTCATCATTTCTGTACACAAGAAACTGTCCTTTTTTATATGCAGTGCCCTTGTACTGAATATCTGTGGCAACTGTGGTATTGCTTTCTGAAAAGGCTAACTCCCTGACTGCATGTTTAATAGCGTCACTGTAGAGGTTGGGATAAAACGCACAGCTGTCCTTCACTTGCAGTAGTTTACTGCATTCTTGCCCAGCTAAAAGATATGCCTGATACATCTGATGACGCTCTGACAATGTTTGACAAATATTTTTGAAGTTTTTCAAGTGTCTGGCACATCTTTTAAAATAACTGTGTTTACTTTCAAACCTAAGCGTCCATAATCTCCTCAATGGACCAAATTTCAACGACAGTGCTGAATAATGGCGCAAATAGTGGTGCTTGGGTTTGAGTTGAATTTCAGGAAACATCATCTTTCTCAACTCCAAATATTCTTGGATCAAAATGTCAAGATATGCTATCTGGGACAAGGAAATGTTCTGAGCACAAATAAGATCCACAATGTCTTTTAGCTGGAGAGCTAACTGCCATACTTCATCCTCATGATTTTGCACTTTGTCACCAATCAAAACTGGTAGCAATCTCAGAAGGTTCCAGTTTTGAATGGCTTGCCCTGATAACTTGGCTCCGTCAGGTTTGACAGCACATGGCTTTGTGAGTGCTTCAGATCCTTTGTACTTAAACTGTTTGATGCGCCTGTTTAAGAGTGAGTATGTGAACCATTTTTTCATTTTTATAATGTTCTTCAAGTACAGTGCTAGATCATATGACAAGACTCCTTCAAAGAGGTCATGACCTAAACAAGGCGGGAGACCAGGTTGGGATACGTGAAAAGACTCAAGGGTATTAAAGATAGAGTTTACCTTTATTCCTCTGACGTCTTGGATGTTTTCAGCCTGGAGATCAGCAACAGCTGTGTCATACGTCTCTGGGGTGCGTGGAGGACCACAGGCATTTGGATCAGCCTCAAACTCACTTCTCGTGATGTCACAGTACCTGCAAAAATATTGAGAGCGGCTGAAGTTCTCTGTAAACCCACCTATGCAATGAGAACCAAGGTTATCCCCAGCAATGCAGTAGAGACCCCCTTTTACTGTTTTTCCATCTACATTTATTCCATCTGTCTCCAAGGATTTCAGATCTGCCAACAACTCTGAGAAAACTTTGGCTATTCCAAAACGCTTTAAGTCATTCTCAACACACAACAAGACTAAAAACATATTATCAGTATTTGAACGCAAATGAATGGGTAAATTTGCTAATGAAAGATAAACTGCAAGAACTTTGTGTGTCTTTTTAGCAGAACCCAGGGGATTCACAATTTCAAATGAATCTTGATACAAAATCAGTTTGAGGCTTTCAGGGTTTTCATTAAAGAACTGGTGACATTTGAAAATTTTTCCATCATATAAATCCGTAAAAACCTCTACATCAGGATCTCCAAACTGTTGTGGCTGTGCATTCCTCCATAACTGGGAGTGCAAAAAGCTCTTCAGAGTTTCTGCCACTGGTATGTAGTACGCAAATTTTTGTGTCATGTTTTCATCCATTCCCAATAGCACTTTTTGGGGTTCCGTGTACTTAAACATTTTTGTGAATGTCTGATTTCTGGTGTATGTTGTTCTTAATTGTCCCTGATGACAGGCAGAGAACAAATCTGACTCTTTAATGCAGTCACATATTTTAGTGACTGCTTCATCTGATAGGCTCATATCATTTTTTAATAAAGAACTTACTTTAGTTATTGTGTAGGCTTGACCTAACTCGTGCACATTTTGCATCTCCTCAACAATAGTCTGTATAGTAGAGGCAGGAATAAGCAGCTGTCCTTGCAGTTTAAGGTAAAAGAGACACATGTTTCTGAGATAAGACTGACTATCATTCTCTGGCATATCACTGGCTGCACTAGCTGTTGGCATGGCTTCATGTGTGCTTTCTGAATCATCTGTACTGGCAATGACATTTGGGGGCTGAAGGCGAGTTTCCTTGTACATGTCATCAATACCATCAGGGGAGCATGCTTTATGCTTCCTACACATGTGAGAAGTAAATGATGACTTTTTTGTAAACACATGCTTACAACCACTTACTGGACATGACACAGACCTGCCCTCTCCAAAATGATCATTTAAGTGAGACACTAGCTCTTTCACCGTGTGTAAATTGCGGGCACATAATGAAACTGCGCATTTTAAATCCGCAACAACAGCTTTAGGAGCAGCTTGCGGTGCAGGTGCATTGTGCACACGATAAAAATGGCCCTTGAAAGCTGAGTAAGTGGTAAATGTTTGACTACAGTTGGCGCCAGCACATTTGAAAAGACAATGAGGCTCATTCCTATGTACTCTGCAATGCAGTACATAGCCTCTTAATGTAACAAATTTGCTTTTACAAAAGACGCAGGTGATCATTTTTAGGATTTCAAATGTTTGCCTGTGCTTTTCAGCTGAATTAAGTTATCACACATTGAGCTAACGTTACTGGTCTTAAATATGGACTGGTGCTAGCTAGCTAGCTTTCAGCACACATTTTCGTCTGGTCTCGAAAAAAGAGTAGCCTAAATATGAAGCTTACCTTCCAATTGAACAGCCACAGACCCTCCAAAAAACTTGTAGATTTGTCCTAAAATCTTTTAAAATGAAGTGGTCCGAAGATTTCTGCTCCGTTCTCTGCTCTGCAGACTGCACACTGGCTCCTTAGTGACGCTAACGGCTAATGGTTCGCGCTTCTCCCGCCCTCACGTCATTATCCAATCAGAGACGAACTTCAGCTGCGCACTTTTAAATTTCAAAATTAGGAGGACTCAGTGCACAATGAGAGAGTAAAAGTACAAGTGGTTAGAGGTGGCACTGTTAGGTTGTTTAGCCTGTGAAAATGATAATGATAAAGACTAAAAGAAACATAAAGCATACAAGGATTAGGACTGAACAGTGTTACTTTGCATATATCAATAATTTGAATGTCTTATACACACACTCTACAATATGCTACAAATAGCCTAAATTATAAATGCAATGTTATTAAAATTGTATATTTTTTATATTTAAATAGATAGGTAACCTCTCAGGTTCACAATAAAACTTTTTTGTGAAAACATTTTAAATAGGCCTACGTCAATTTGCATCATTTTATCAATCATGTTAAAATTACAGCATAAACTTGTAAAGTGACTTACATATATTTGTATTTTTTAAAACAACTGACTAAAACTATAGTTTTTACAATATTTGCATGTGAAATTAACTAAATTGTTTTGTTATGAGTATTACAGTATTTCTCTGTTTTTGTTACCAATATTTGTAGTTTTAACAAATAAATTTGATTGTAATCACATATTGTTGTTGTAAATATAACAAAAACATTCTGTTTAATAGTTTCCAAAAATTCACTGTACTTTAAACAAAAAATATATGTTTTTGAGTTTACAATACTTTTCTGTAGGGATTTTACATAGTTTTTATGTAAATTTCACAGTCATTTTTTACAGTGTACAATAAATGTACATAAGTATTATGAGCTTGATGTAGTTAAAGTATTGCAGTAAAAGTACATAAGTATTATGAGCTTGATGTAGTTAAAGTATTGCAGTAAAAGTACATAAGTATTATGAGCTTGATGTAGTTAAAGTATTGCAGTAAAAGTACATAAGTATTATGAGCTTGATGTAGTTAAAGTATTGCAGTAAAAGAACATAAGTATTATGAGCTTGATGTAGTTAAAGTATTGCAGTAAAAGAACATAAGTATTATGAGCTTGATGTAGTTAAAGTATTGCAGTAAAAGTAGTGGTTTGGTCCCTCTGACTGATATATTATTATATATGACATCATTAGATTATTAATAGTGAAGCATCAGTGTTAGAGCAGCATGTTACTGTTGTAGCTGCTGGAGGTGGAGCTAGTTTACACTACTTTATATACAGTTAGCTAGTTTAGTCCAGTGGTTCCCAAAATAGGGGTTGTGCCCCTCCAACCCTTAACCCTGAAATATTGGATCATTTGAACATTTATTGAAATGAAAGCATGTGAGAAGTTTAGAGGGAAAAATCACTATTTGGTGGAGCTGTTAACAACTCATAGACATGTGAAATGTGACCCCGACTACACACTGCTTTTTGTAAGATGTCAAAAGCCAAAAAGGTTGGAAACCACTGCACTATAAAAAAAAAAAAATCGTAAAAAACCGGTAAAAAGTCTGGCAGCAAAAATTGCCAAACACTTATTGTCAAATAACAGTAAAAAATCTTTAGTTATTCTACAGAGATTTATTTTAAAAATACGGATATTTACTTTGGACATTGTCTGCATTTTTACAGTCCAACCATTATAAAATAAAAAGAAAATCTCATTATTAGACATTGCTAGAATGTTAAACAAATGTATAAATCTGTACAAAAAATGAAAAAGATTAAAGATAAAAAGATTAAAATTACCTAATTTAAATGAAGACTCTTGTTTTTATACAGTAATCTTCGGTAAATTCATAGGATTATCCAATCCATCCACAAGAACTCCCCATCAAAGTACAGATTTCTGGATGTAAAACACAGAAAAAATATGTAAAATTACATTCAAATTACCCTCCTTTAACACCCATTAATGGTATCTTGAGAGCTTTAAGTTTTTATTTTATGTGATTATCCAATCTATTTACAGTAGATCCCTGGTAAATGTTGGTTTTATACTGTGCAAAAAAATAAGATCATGTGATAATAGTTTACAAAAACATAATTTTAATAATCATTACTTTATATAAACATTTTTGACAGTAATTAAAATCAACTCTCCAATATATTTACAGGCTTTTCCCATTAATGTATAGGGTCTTCTTTATATAAACATTATGTGACAGTAATTGCAAGCAACTCCCCAATATATCTACAGACATTTCACATTAATATATGGAGTTCTGAATGTACAAAAACCAGAAGGTCTATATAAATGTACCTTTATATCAACTTTGACACTGAATAAATATATACATTTTTCTACTGACGTTTTACAATACTGTGCAATTAATTCAATAGAGATCCCCATTTGAGATGTATGAGATTTCAAGACGTTTAATAACCAGAATATATCATAAAATTACCTTTTACTGCTTGCTTTACAAAGTAATTCTGTAGACATTGCCCAAGCCTAGTATACAGGTACATTTTATGTTTCAGATATCAAAGTTTACAATAGAATAAAGCTTATTTGGGTATTAAAAAAATACTACAAAATTAGTTTCACATTCATTGTATATAAAGCAGCTCCAGACTTTATTCTGGATGGCATCACAAATGTGAGTCTTACATCTCTGGTTTGTGGCTTTGGGAGAAAGTAGTTCATGTTCACAAATATCAGAGGTGGGAGTAAGTTACACATGTGCAAGTCACAAGCAAGTCTCATGTCTTAACCTTAAAGGCTCAAGTAAGTCTTAAATCACTGTAACTTAGAATCAAGTAAGCCAAGTCAAGTCAGTGCTAAATGTCAAGCAAGAAAAGTCAATTAAGTCACAAGTCAGTCACCATGAAAGAAGCACTTAAAACACGAGAGAAAAGGGTACAATGGCAAGCCATGTCATGAGAGAACTGCACATATTAGTTAGTCTCTACAACTAGGGATGGCTATGATTAGGATTCATAAATACAGCTATTTATGGTTCAGTTCATACCTTGTTTTTTGTAGTTGTTTTGTTTTTGGGGGGATTAAATCAACTACAATTTTGAATGTCAACATAAAACTAAAGAACATCATGCAGGTTGATTAACTTTATAAATTAACTTCACATTAATTAACTATTTGAACAACAATAAATAATCTGATCTAAAATGTTTTCCAGGATCTAGGGTTCATAATTTTGTATTTTATGCAGTATTAATGTGTGTGGATGTGTTGTATGACTTCTGCCATTCTGCCACCAGGTTGTGCCTTTGAGTAAGGTGAGAGTTTTGAAGCAGAAGTAGTAGAAGAAGAGGAACTTCCTCCAGTTGCAGTAGTTAGCACAAAGCTAGTGGGTTTTAACAGCTGCAAAAATATGCTGATGGACTGTAAGCTACACATATTGCTTTGTTGTGGTTGTAAAGTGTGCAGATGAAAGAAACTGCAAGTTATACTACAGCCTGAGTCTCTGTCTGCAACACATGAGTACTTTGGTATATTTACTCGCCAAATGGAAAATCTACCTGCATTTGGCGCTTGCACAACGAAACATAGTATTCTATCTGATGATTACTTTTTTCTGCTGTGGATTGTGTAGACTAATACATCCATTCATTTAGAACACTGAAATTGTTCAAACATCAAGCATCATAAAGGAAAAATACCAACTTGTTTGCCTGAACGATTGCATTTGTCACACAGTTGATTAAAGAGAAAGAGACCATTCTGCTGTGGTTGAGTTACATTGATTTTGAAACTCTGTCATAAAAAGCTGTCAATTCATAAGCTGTCTTGTCTGAATCAGAAACGGCCTGGTAATATTAAGCTTGAGAGAAAATCAGCGCAGGTATGAGTAAATGCTTTCAATAAGCTTTGAGCTCAATCCTGTCTTGCATTGTTTTCTAGGTCTTGCTAGACACTGTCTTCAAAGCCTGGGTTGCACACACTTCACTAGACCTGCATGCTAAAAAAAGCCTCAAATTCATAGGACAGATTGAAAGCCAACCATTTCCTTTCAGAATTCCAACAATGGCTGTGATCCTCTGCAATGAGCCTCAGCAAGCCTTGTCCTGAGAATACAAAAGCAGAAAATATGTATCATGCTCTTAAAAGTACCTGCACACCAACAGGTGTCAACGTTGTTGCCTGTATTTTTTTCAATGTACACACAATGGCAACTTTGCTTCCGACCCTCACAGCAGCGGCAGAGGGGAGCCATGAGGCTGCCGTTCTTAAGGAGTGCAGTTTGCCACTTGAGCAGAAATTGAGCATGATCAAACTTTGCCTCTTTTAGTGCAGGGACATTAAGAGTTTAAGACTGTCTGAAATTAAGGTTGGGGCCAGAACAAGCTGTTCTTTAAATGTGATCAACAAAATCTTAAAACCATTTGTAAAACTGACTGGTATCCTGTGTTGGGATGCTTAATTTGGAGTGATGTAGTAGTCTCTACATTTGGAACCAGTTAAAACTCTGGTGCAGTATTTTGCACAGGCTTTAGGCAAGAGAGTGATTTTCAGTTTTTGACTTGCAATATAATGATTGAATTATGCAGAATATACAGGTTAAAATAAAAAACAAACAACAAATATGCACATTATATATAAAATAACGTGATTAAATCTCTATCATCAATACAGTGAAAATTCTCTAAATTACTGATCATCTAGCCTATGAGTAGAAACTAAAATCTTGGTGCAGATGTCCAAATTAGGTTAACATAATTATGTATAGATTTCTTTATTGTGAATATATAATTTATTTACAAAGCAGTCAAAGTATGTATATCCATGCTTCACTGACGCCCAGGGTTGGGAAAACATAGACTTGAAGCTTAAACCAACAGAGCAGCAGAAAAGCAGGTCCATCTCCCGTGCAGCATACGCGCTATGGCTGTCACTTTGAATTAATTCACAGTGCTATGGAATTCATTCAAATTATATAGAACATTAGCATTATGTAATTTATGGGCAAAAAATAGGGCGAGGTTGTGTAGCTGCTGGTGCTCTGATTCTTTAGCCTCGCTTGGGTGAGAAGCTAACAGGTGACTCCATTTGTTGTTGTGGTAACGTTACTGTAAAGTAGTTGCTTCATACAAAGTCGGCAACCAGCCTTATCTTTATCAATAATTTTGCCATTGATAGAGTAAAATCCAAAATGCTTACACACAGCGCTTCTGAGGTGTGTTAGTGTTGACATGATCCAAGTTTCCTCCAGTTGTCATCACGCTCTCTCTACCTAGCCCTACGTCATGCAATAGTTCCAGCGTGACAGTGCGGTTTAGCCACTGATCTATATAATGAGTGAGCTAGTGCACACACCTGGTAAACAGATAGTAGGCCTGGGTCATGCAGTGCAGCGCCCAGAAGCAGTTCCTTAAGCTCCACTTGGCTCTCCCCTGGCTGAGAACGCCCTCCTGCAGGGTGGTGAGGCTGGGTATGACCATGGGGATGTTGAGGCCCAGAACCTTCCAATAACCATGCAGGCTGTATGTGAAGGCTGTGCCTGGGAAAACCATGCCAGCGATGCAAAACAACTCAAGAAGAGGCTGGGGGATGCAAAGTTCAAATAATTATCATGATTAAAATATTTACTTTATCAATAAATTTGTGACACATTGATATACTAACATTACATTAAAACATACATATTTTGAGGTGTTCTATTTTTTTCTAAGTGTATTAAAACTGTATATCTAACCACAACTATGGATTGTTTCAGCTTCTGCCGTCTGGTAAACTGTACCACAGCCTCAAAGCCCTGACCAGCAGGCTCCGAGACAGGTTTTTCCACCAGACAACCAGGCCTATGAAAAATGAACACTAATTGCCTGTCTGCACAGTACACACACACACACACACACACACACACACACACACACACACACACACACTTACACAGCACTTTACACACACCACACTCATTTCACTACCACAAAGTAAATCTTACTGCATTGTGTTTCATTGTATGTTCTTCAAACCAACACTAACTTAGTCGGTAGACAGCAGGTTACTGGTAACGTATTTACTAGCAGTAAATAGGAGCAGCTGGGCGGTCTGATGTTTCTTTAATAAATAATATTAGTAACTTATCAAGCTAACTGGCTAAACTTATTAACACTAGCATACTAGCTGTCACTTAAAGTCTTTCTCGGGTCACAACTTGCCACAGCCTTTTATTTAATGTTTGCAGGACAGAATAGGAGCTGAAACATGTAAATGGTCAACTGACAAATGTAATTTATTTAACGTTACTATGACTGATGTGAGATTCTGATTCAAGGCTAACATTAATAGCTTCATTTGGACTGGCATAACGCTATGTTATCTGAAGACAGTTGCTTGTAATTACTTTAAAATAAGGTTTATCTGAAGTAATGATTATTGAAATTATGTTTTTTGTATGGATAATTCTATGAATTTACAAAAGAATACTGTATAAAACAAGCCTGCATTTAAATTAGGTAATTTTAAAGCAAGTGTTTTTATGGCATTTATGGCTTTTTTTTAATGGCATTTACACTTAATGTAGAAAAAACAAAAAAAACTGTAAAATAATAGGCTACAGTAAATTTCTGTGAAATAACTTTTTTTTTTACAGTGTGGTTTCATATTTAACAATGTGTTTTTTTTAAAAGCTTATTTTATTATCCATTGTGTCAAATCTTCATCTGAAAAGTAACTAAAGCTGTCAAATAAGTGTAGTGGAGGAGGAAGTACAATATTTCCCTCTGAAATGTAGTGGAGTGGAAGTATAAAGTAGCATCAAATGGAAATACTCAAGTACAAGTACCCCAGAATTATACTCATGTACAATACTTGAGTAAATGTACTTCCACTGATGACTGTCTGTCACTGTGGATAATCTTTCTCTGCTGTGTTCAGTCAGTTGACTTGAAAGCTGCTGTGGAGGCAAACAGAGTTTAGTTTCTGTGGGTGGAGGAAGGCGTGGTTGTTGAAACAGTTTGGATTCAGCCATAGACAGACTGGCATGTTCACGTCTCTGACCGCTTTCAAGCACATGATCTTGTTCTACTTTGGCTCTACATTGGACCAATCACGTCTCTGGTCTTCCTCTGATTGGATGAAACTGGTCTTCAGTGTTTCACTTCCCTCTCTGAGCTCAGTAACCATGATGACAGACAAGCATCACTGATGAACCATGGCAACAGACAGGTTTCACTACTAAAGATAAAAAGTTTCAAGCTGAAAGCTCCTATTTAAGTTTAATAAATATACTCAAACATCATTTTCAAAGAACTCAATGTTACGCATTATAGTCTTTAATACTTTTTTTTAATTAAACATTTTCAGCTTAATACCAAACTAATAAAAAATAGTGTGTGTTTGTCCTCCCCTACACAGGCTCAACTTATGAAACATGAAAACAGATGGACTTCACTACTGCAGCAAAATGCTTTTTCCAATTTACAACACTGTTACAACATGATGTTGAACCAGCTACAGTGATATTATGGTATTCACTGTTATAATGATTGAGTGAAACACATGAAATGTTTCCAAATAATAGACTCACTAAATAAATGCCTTGTAGATTTCATCAGATGAAACTATATAATCATTATGTTAAAATAATCAAGAATATTTTATTTCATAGAGTCTTGAAACATAACTTTATTCAAAGGACAGAAGACGTTCTGAAAGATAATCTCTGCAATCATCAAACCAAATCTATGTTAAAAATATCAGTACTCTGGTAAATTGATTGATCCTTTTAGAAACAGCATCATCAGAGTAATCCGAGTCCCTGTTGGAGTCAGTCAGAGCATTTCCATAGAGAGCCACTTTGCATCAGCAGCACCATGCTCCAGTGCTCTGGGAGAGTTTATAGTCCTGAGAGTTGAACACTGGATGACTGACAGCTGTCCTTCATCACAACAGAAGCCACAGAAATCCTCCTCATCAAAAAACATGACTTTGATCTCCGTCCTCATCTGGACTCTCCTCTGCTTCACTCAGGGTGAGGAAAATCATTTTTTCTGTCATGTGAAAATCATTTGGAGTGTAGCTGAGTTTCACCATCTCATGTCCAGTGTTTCTTCTCTCTCCTCAGGGTCTGTTGGACAAAATATTGTCTTGACTCAACCAGCAGCCAAATCAGTGGAGCTTGGTCAAACTGTTTCTATTGACTGTAAAGCTAATACACAAGTATATCACTACTCTGGTTCACAATACTGGCTGGCCTGGTATCATCGGAAAATTGGAGAAAATCCTAAACCTCTGATCTACAGAACATCAGAGAGATTTTCAGGAATCTCGTCCAGATTCAGTGGAAGTGGAGCAGGGAATGGAGTTGACTTCACTCTGACCATCAGTGGAGTTCAGGCTGAAGATTCAGGAATTTATTACTGTCACGGTCTCCACTATCCCAACAGTCAGTGGTTGATCACACAGTGAAAAAGCCTCATACAAAAACCTCCCTCAGTCAGACTGAACAGAAACTGAGCTGACTTCTGCAGCTGGGAGCAACTGCATAGACTGATACAGTTCACTGAACACACACACAAGCAGTTATTTTACAAGTCTATCCAGATCATTCACTCTATCTTTAATCATTTGAAGTTATCACTACAAATATAATAACAAATGTTTATGAGACAGGGATGACTTGTTTCTTCACTACTCTTTAGATGTTGATTGGACCCCTGGTTTCTTCCATGAACAAATGCATCAGCATTTCAGGTATCATTTCATTCACACCATCAAAAAGATCAGCTTGTATGCAGATGACATCCGACTAAACATCACAAAATCTCTGTCTTCCCTTCTTTATGTTACTAATCAGATTAGAAGAGGTTTTCTCCAACTAGTTTCACTCCTATTTTAAATGGTCAGCATATCTTTTACATCATTTGGTAGCCTCATTTTACCAAACTGAGATAAAATAGTTACACTTGAAACATGTCCACGTTTTAAAAGATATTGCAGATCAATAATGTTGGAATCATTTTTCCTGATGTCTGACGTGATAAACAACTACAAAACTCTTCATGTCTTAATCAGTTTCTCATTTGCTACAAAAGCTGCAATTCCACCTTCAGACTGGATTTCTTAAAAGTGTATTCAACAGATTTCAATGAGGAAACACCTGCATTTATCTGTAAACCTTTAGTGAATTTGGGGCCTTTCACATCACTAATTACACAGTCTGTACTTTAGAAAAAAGAAAATACTAACCATGGTAAAAAAAGAGAAAAAAACAACTGAAAACAATTCTTTAAAATAAGCCTCAAAATTCCTCCATTATAGGATTCACATCAGTCTTTTAACTGCTTGGTGGAGATCAAATTAAGTTCTCTCCCACAGATTTTCACTCCTTTATGTTATGGATGATGTAAATGTTGAGTTCTCCCAGCAGTGAGGAGGAAACAGCATGATATGTTGAGGACAGCTACAGTTCACTGACTCTGTGTGTTTGCATATCTGTCCTGCCTCTCTGCTCCCAGCCGTTAAGAGGCCAGTATTGGTCAGTGGCTGGCCAGACCTTTCACAGCCACTGACACGCCGCCGGCAGCACAATGATGATGCCACTGACTCTACTGCTGGCCACCCTGGGGCTCCTTGTTCAGAGTGAGACTCTCTTGTGAAAACTTTGCTTCAGGATGCAACCAGGTTCACCACAATGATGTTCTGCTGTGATGGAGAAACACTGAAACAAGCAGCATTTACCTTCTTCCATCTATTCTCCATGTTAAAGAAATGATACTCTTCTGTTTTCATGTTGATCATCTTTCTCCAAGCTGGATTTGTCTCAATAACCCTTCTCCTCTTTTTCATGTTTTCCAGGTTCATCAGGACAAATCACTGTGACTCAGTCTCCTGGATCTCGGTCTGTTGTTCCAGGACAGACTGTTTCCATCAGATGTAAAACCAGTTCAAGTGTTTACAATTATGGTAATAATAAGGGCTACCTTCACTGGTACCTTCAGAAATCTGGAGAAGCAACTAAACTCCTGATTTATTATGGTACAACCCGTCAGTCTGGAGTTTCAGATCGTTTTAGTGGAAGTGGATACAACACTGACTTCACTTTGACCATCAGTGGAGTTCAGGCTGAAGATTCAGGAGTTTATTACTGTCAGCAGAGTTACAGCAGACCGTTCACACAGTGATACAACGTCGTACAAAAACCTCCCTCAGCTGAAGAGGAACTGATCTGACAGCTGCACTCAAACTTAAACAACAGAGGTTTTAATAACTTACTTTGAACATTTTAATACTAAATATTCTGTGTTTAAACAAACAAGTTATATTTTTAAGACTTTCATTGAAACATTGTATGAAACATTTGGCTGAACATCAAATCTAACCTCTGTTGAAGTAAATTTCAATTCTTTAATAAGTTAAATCTACTGACTACAACACATGAACACTAAAATTATAAATATTATTTATTTATACGATCTCTTTTATAGAAACTCAATCTTACTCATGTTTCAAAATGAATTACAGAATATAATCTTGATAAAATCTAATAATTTGTGTTGTAATATTATGAATAATTTCATTCGACATATTTTAGTCATTTTATTATTAGTATTTATTTAGTATTTATGATTAAAACCAAAAAGGATTTCATAGAATATGTAATTAATATTTAATTCTTTCTTTTTTTCATCTCTTTCTTTTGTCTTTGTGTTTGAGCTCTTCAGCAGAAGCAGTTTTTAAAAATCTGAAGGGTTAAAATGTCAGATCACACTTGTTTTATATCTCTTTATGCAGATGATATCCTGATTTTTATTTCAGATTTGAAAAATATATTTGAAAATTTGGATTGTATAAAAACATGTAGATGTATGTTTCTTTATATAAATCTAAAACAATATTATAGTCTGTACATTAACACACTTTGGTAAGCAGAAATGATTGGATGTGTTTTCACTGAGACAACTATAGATTTTGTGACAAAAGTCTATTAATACAGACAAATCTGAAGTGACTCCAGCAAAGCATCTTCCACAAATATGATGATATTGCTGTAAAATATGAGAACAAATTATGGACTTACTACCACCATGACTGTGTAGCATTAATCACATAATATCTAAGAGTGTTGTCTGAGTGTAAATACTTTCCTAATATACAGTATATGAATCAATACATTATGTGATCTTACATTTTCCTTCTGAAGTCTTCACAGAGCAGTTGAAACATTTATAAGTTTTTATCAGGATTTAACACCATTACTGTTACCATTAAGAGAAAATAATTAAGACACTTTTATAATAATAAACATGAAAACAAGTGATTTGATGAACAGATCTTTATTGTCTGGAAATACTGAAATTATATTGAAACATTACAACAAGCAAGTAAATATTGTTACTGAAACATGTGAAATAAAAGAGAGAGATAGTTGCAGAGATCAGAGTGAGAGCAGTAGCAGAGTAAAAGCAGTAGCAGTGAGTCAGGTCAGGACTGGGAACACTGGTCTCTCCTCAGTGTCTCTGAGACTGGAGTCTGGGAGCCCTGGGTGGCCTCACAGGTCACAGAGCCCACCTTCCTCCACTGGTCTGCAGGGAGCCACAGGGTGCTGCTCCAGCTGTAGCGGCCGTCCTTCTGCAGCACCCCGGGACTCCTGCTCTGCTCCAAGCTGCTGCTGCTGCTGCCGTCCACCTTCCAGGCCAGACTCCAGTCTGAGGGGAAGCCATTGTTGGCCAGACACATGAGCGTGGCCTTCCCCTGCTGCAGCTCCTCGCTGGAGGGGGGCAGCACCGTCAGGGTGGGACGGACATCACCTAGGAGACACCAATCACATTAGAGGACAGGGACCACACAGCTGTCAATCGAACACCAGACACTTGGACACCTTTACTGTGTGAGAGTGGATTTTCCCCTTTAAGGAGTTTCTGTCAGATGTTTTTTCTGCTCCACCAGTCACTCACTCACACATTGTTTCACTTCCCTTTAAGAAACCTCTCATGCAGATCAGCACAGAAAGAGTCCTCATATGACTCTTTACTGCATTTTATTTTACACTATTTACTGAAAATAAGGACATAGAGTTTGAATATATATATTATAAATTGATTTTGAACATATTTACTTTCAAAACTATTAAAAGAGCAACAGTTAATCAGATTCAGTGTTAAAGGACATTATGAGCAAAAACTAAGAGACAGCCGTAATATACACAACATGTTGAGACATATTAAAGAAACAAATATCTTTCAGAACAAAGAAATATTTGAAACTGAGGTTAAAAGACAATTTTAGACACTTTAAATGATGAGATGCAGCATTTTTTTGTTATAATCGCCCACGTTGTTCAGAATAGTTTTAAATCAACGTTCACTCAAAATTGAGACTTAAAGGTTAAAATTTGAAAAAATGTTTAAAAGTAGGATTGTTGTTGTTTAATCTTTCTGCTGTTCACATTTAACAAACTAACTGGAACATGTAAAGAAAAGTTCAGTAAAGCTGCTTTGAGTTCAACTTCAAGGTTAAAGAGGAGAAATGAACAATAAAATTGAGACTTTAAAGTGTTTTACATCAGCTCAGTGGAAACTTATATCGACTACAAATGTTCAGACACAGAAATTATAAACTTAACTGATGATTCGATATTTAATATTTGAGCAGAAACTTACTTCCAACATCCAGTCTGGTTCCTCCACCAAAAGTCCTCCACAGTGATACAAACTGACTGAGTCGTCGTACAAAAACCTCTCACTGTAGAGAGACACGGCTCTCTGACTTTGTCACATTAAACTAAAACTACAAGTCCTCAAATTTCAGCCTGAATCTAAAACTACATGATTACATGATTTCTACTGTGGACCAAACACTTAGAATATATTGATTCATCATTTAAACTTCAAAAACAAACAAAACTCTTATTTTTGTTGCTGGTGGACAACTGTTGGTCAAAAATTAGAAGTGAAAATGTAAAATCAGAAATTTCAATTTCTAGAGAGAACATATGTGCAAAAACCTAAATATCACTCAGGATTTAATAAAATACTTTTAAAGTTTAACTTACTTCCAACATCCAGTCTGGTTCCTCCACCAAAAGTCCACCACAGTGATACAAACTGACTGAGTCGTCGTACAAAAACCTCTCACTGTAGAGAGACACGGCTCTCTGACTTTGAACACAACAAACTCTACAAAAATAGCCTCAGTCTGTGAAACACAGCTGGATGATGTGAAAATATATAACAGTAGGCCAATAATTTATATTCTTATTGTAAAATTAATCATTTTGTTTCATGTTTACTGTATTTTAAATTATGTCTTGAATTAAAACTGAGTGTTGTAGATCTAAAATGAATCAAAACAGACATTTCTGAAAACAATCTGTTCACAGAACATAAATGAAACACAGAAAAAGATCAGTGACACATAATTAATCAATATTCTGGTAAATGTATTGATCCATTGATTAAGCAGCATCATCAGAGTAATCCAAGTCCCTGTTGGAGTCAGTCAGAGCATTTCCATAGAGAGCCACTTTGCATCAGCAGCACCATGCTCCAGTGCTCTGGCAGAGTTTATAGTCCTGAGAGTTGAACACTGGATGACTGACAGCTGTCCTTCATCACAACAGAAGCCACAGAAATCCTCCTCATCAAAAACATGACTTTGATCTCCGTCCTCATCTGGACTCTCCTCTGCTGCTGCTTCACAGGTAAAGTCCAGAGAATCAAACTCCTCTCCTCTATGAACATCCGTCCCTCTGAAATGAAGCCGACAAAACCATCAAAACCATCAAAACCATGACGCTGCTTTATGTTTTTGTCTCTGTATCCTCAGAGTCCAGAGGCCAGGTCACAGTGACTCAGCCTGCAGCAGTGAGATCTGCTCTGGGAGGATCCGTCTCCATCAGCTGTAAAACTAATCCACAGGTGGAAATAGGAAGCAGTAGCCGTAAAGATCTTTTATACTGGTACCACCAGAGAGATGTAGAAGCTCCTAAACCACTAATTTACAGGGTTAATGAGCGAGCACCAGGGATTCCAGATCGTTTTTCAGGCAGTGGATCAAAAACTGACTTCACTCTGACCATCAGTGGAGTTCAGGCTGAAGATTCAGGAGTTTATTACTGTCAGAGTCGTCACAATATCAACAGTCAGTATGTGTTCACACAGTGAAAAAGTGTCGTACAAAAACCTCCCTCAGTCAGACTGAACAGAAACTGAACTGACTGCTGCAGCTGGAAGCTACTGCAGAGACTGATACAGTTCACTGAACACACACACACACACACACACACACACACACACACACACACACACACACACGATAAGAAAGTCATGTTTGTACTTCTATCTTACTGAGGACATTAATTGAAATAATGCATTCTTCTCCCCCTTAACCTCAACTTAACCATCGCAACCAACAGCCTAACCCTAACTCTTTCACTACACTGAAAAAACTGTTCTTTTAAGATCCATATTTCCATTTGAGGACATAAACTGTGGTTCTTTCAGCAAAGGACACTTTTAATAACAGACAAAGAACAATACCTTATCAGTACTTCACTCCTGTTATTTATCATCCCTGCATCACTCATCTGTGGACATTACCCAGACTGACAAATCTACAAATCTAAGCTCAAGCAGTTTACATTCATACAACAATCAATGAGACATGATTTATACTGTAGCAACAGAGGCAGGAATTAGATTTTAACAAAGTCAAATACTGAGAATGTATGTTTATTTTCTATTTTGACAACAGAAGCCAGAAAAATATATATTCTTAATTTTATCAAATCTTACATCACGTTCACTAAAACCAGCTTCAGTGTAATTGCAGATCATTCAATCAATTAAACTACTTGAGTGTAGAAAATTATATCATCTGCATAAAGGCAAAACTTTGGGGTTTTTCATCATTAGCAGTAACACACTGAGATATGAGAAAGATGCTTTTAAATCAACTGGCTGCACAGAAAACAATGAAAAAAAAGTATTATTTTTATTTTTGAGCACTATCACATGTTTACAGTCTTCACAAAACTAGATAAGAAAGTAGTTACTACAGAATAAGGAATTGTATGGTCAGACCTTACATATACTGTTTATCATGTAGCAGCAGGTTTGTACTGTGACTTTCTGTGAGACCAAACTGAGCTCAGAGCAACACTGACGTGAATGAAGTCTGTCAGTGAATTAACCAGTGATTCCATCATGTTTGTATCTAAAGAATGTTGTGATATAAAACAATATATGATGATATCAGTGTGATCAGCAGCTTTAAAATGTGTAGATGAAGAAACCTGAGGGACAGTAATTGTAATAAGAGAGGTGTTTTAAAGGCAGGCTCTCTGGTTATGAAGTCAAGAAACTCATTAAAACCGTTATGTATTTGTAAAACACAGCTGGTTTATACAGAAAGTCACTAAAGTAAAACCCCACAAATTTCCAAACTTAATAATTATGTTTCGTATATGATGTTAAATTTGTGGTAAAATGAAACTGACAGCCTTTACAGTTCTAAATAAGATAGTAGACATTTGGAGATGTGAATTAACTGATAGAAATCAGCATAAACATGAACACTGACGCATTTTGTTAAAAACTCAGTCAGAGCATTTCCATAGAGAGCCACTTTGCATCAGCAGCACCATGCTCCAGTGCTCTGGGAGAGTTTATAGTCCTGAGAGTTAAAGACTGGATGACTGACAGCTGTCCTTCATCACAACAGAAGCCACAGAAATCCTCCTCATCAAAAACATGACTTTGATCTCCGTCCTCATCTGGACTCTCCTCTGCTGCTGCTTCACAGGTAAAGTCCAGAGAATAAAACTCCTCTCCTCTATGAACATCCGTCCCTCTGAAATGAAGCCGACAAAACCATCAAAACCATCAAAACCATGACGCTGCTTTATGTTTTTGTCTCTGTATCCTCAGAGTCCAGAGGCCAGGTCACAGTGACTCAGCCTGCAGCAGTGAGATCTGCTCTGGGAGGCTCCACAACCATCAGCTGTAGGACCAGTCAGGATGTTCAATATTGGAACAACTACCACCTTTTAGCCTGGTACCAACAGAGAGATGGAGAAACTCCAAAACTTCTCATTTACGGTGCTACCACTCGAGCATCAGGGATTCCAGATCGTTTTACAGGCAGTGGATCAAAGTCTGACTTCACTCTGACCATCAGTGGAGTTCAGGCTGAAGATGCAGCAGTTTATTACTGTCAGAGTAAACACAATATCAACAGTCAGCATGTGTTCACACAGTGAAAAAGCGTCATACAAAAACCTCCCTCAGTCAGACTGAACAGAAACTGAACTGACTGCTGCAGCTGGAAGCTACTGCAGAGACTGATACAGTTCACTGAACACACACACACACACACACACACACACACACACACACACATTTGTCCATTTAGGACAAATAAAAATATGTAAAAACGTATTACGTATAAAGTAAAACGGTTTCTGGACAATGATTGTCTTTGTGGAAATCAACAAAGTTCTTCATCACAGCTTCTCATCATTCATTCTTAGCCTGTTACGGTTTGATCCAATGTCTTTAAATGATAATGAACCCATTTCCTGACCTGACTGGTAAGAAATGTCTTGGTCATGACCTTTGACCTCAGCCTCCTACTGGATCACATCTACCTCAAATATGTCCCCTTAAGAGAAATTATGAAAACACAAATCAGCATCAGAAACTTTCATAATCACAGCTCCCACCACCAAAAAATATAAATCACACTACATATTATCTTACAGTAAGAAACCAATCACAGTAAGAGGATCAGAGATATGAAAACATTTTTATTTTTAATGTACATTGTTGAAATTAATTTCAATTTAACTTAATAATAGTTAACTATTGAGTGTAAATGTAAAAGTAAATTTGGTAATCATTTTTAAATTGTATTTATTTTTCTTTCATCTTTTCTTCATTTCAAGTTGTTCACTTTTCAGTTTGACAACAATGTGTAAAGACCAGTTCATTGAAAGTGGTCTGAGTTAAACTAAATGACCAAAGTGTTAAAATTAAAACAAGATCTTTCATATAAGTCAAGGCAAAGGTTATTTAAACACACAAAAACACATTTATGTATTACATGGAAAATTATATGTAATATTTGCAGAGAAACATATGTCCAACATCCAGTCTGGTTCCTCCACCAAAAACCTCTCACTGTAGAGAGACACGGCTCTCTGACATCAACTGAGTGTCGTTATATTTTCTATATTGTAGTGTTAAGTGAATTTGATTTTAATTTCTGTAGAAATATATTGAAATAAATATGAAACATTGTAAAATAACTTTCTTTCAGTGAGAAGACGCTGAAACCATAAAAACATTCTATACATTAACCTCATAACTTGATTGATCCATATCCATTTTAAATTTAATTGGTGTGACGTATTTTGTGGTAATACATTTAGATGGAAGAAATTACATCCTAAAAAAAAGCCCAAACCACATCAAAATGAATATAAACACATCCATACCAATACTCTGAAAGTTGATTGATCCATTGATCAAACAGCATCATCAGAGTAATCCATGTCTCCTGTAGTAGTACACAGCTGGACAGATGTGAAAGACACCATGTAGAACAGACTCAATACTTCTGTTAAAATGTTCTGCTTTCATCCTTTACTTTGACAGGCTTTAAAAAAATACCATCATTTATGTGTAAAATGGTGACAAAAAAATGATAAAATCCTTATGAATATACCCAGAGACAAACTCAGTGTCTGTAGATTCATTGAACACAGTAACATGTGACAGCAGTCATTCTTTAAATTATATGTTGCCTTGGACACATATGATTTGATGACTATGTCTTAAATAATTTAACATAAAGAGAATATCAGCATTATTGCAAGCAAAGAAAAGTATCACTTGAGAATGTGATGATTATGTTAATCAGTCAGAGCATTTCCATAGAGAGCCACTTTGCATCAGCAGCACCATGCTCCAGTGCTCTGGGAGAGTTTATAGTCCTGAGAGTTGAACACTGGATGACTGACAACTGTCCTTCATCACAACAGAAGCCACAGAAATCCTCCTCATCAAAAACATGACTTTGATCTCCGTCCTCATCTGGACTCTCCTCTGCTGCTGCTTCACAGGTAAAGTCCAGAGAATCAAACTCCTCTCCTCTATGAACATCTGTCCCTCTGAAATGAAGCCCACAAAACCATCAAAACCATCAAAACCATGACGCTGCTTTATGTTTTTGTCTCTGTATCCTCAGAGTCCAGAGGCCAGGTCACAGTGACTCAGCCTGCAGCAGTGAGATCTGCTCTGGGAGGCTCTGTCTCCATCAAATGTAAAAGCAGTCCACAGGTTTTTATTGGGAGCTACCACTATTTAGCCTGGTACCAACAGAGAGATGGAGAAACTCCTAAGCTGCTCATTACCAGATCTACTTACAGAGAATCAGGGATTCCAGATCGTTTTTCAGGCAGTGGATCAAACTCTGACTTCACTCTGACCATCAGTGGAGTTCAGGCTGAAGATGCAGCAGTTTATTACTGTCAGAGTCTCCACTATCCCAACAGTCAGTATGTGTTCACACAGTGAAAAAGCGTCATACAAAAACCTCCCTCAGTCAGACTGAACAGAAACTGAACTGACTGCTGCAGCTGGAAGCTACTGCAGAGACTGATACAGTTCACTGAACACACACACACACACACACACACACACACACACACACACACACACACACATTTCATTAAATAGATTAAATAATTTGCACATTGCAGCTTTTAAGATAAATGAAAATATGTCAGAACACTTTAAGGAAAACAGTTTCTGGACAATGATTGTCTCGGGGGAAATCAATTAAGTTTTCCATCACAGCTTCTCTCCATCAATTCTTACCATATTATGATTTGATCCAATGTTTTAAAATGATAATCAACCCATTTACCGACCAATGAGAAGAGAGATTGGCCGGAGACTTTTGGTTAGAAATTACTTGGTCATGACCTTTGACCTCAGCCTCATACTGGATCACATCTATCTCAATTATATCCTGTTAACAGAAAATATGAAAACACAAATCAGCATCAGAAACTTTCATAATCACAGCTCCCACCACCAAAAAATATAAATCACACTAAATATTATCTTACAGGAAGAAACCAATCACAGTAAGAGGATCAGAGATATGAAAACATTTTTCATTTTTAATGTACATTGTTGAAATTAATTTCAATTTAACTTAATAATAGTTAACTATTGAGTGTAGTTAACCAAAGTGTTAAAATTAAAACAAGATCTTTCATATAAGTCAAGGCAAAGGTTATTTAAACACACAAAAACACATTTATGTATTACATGGAAAATTATATGTAATATTTGCAGAGAAACATATGTCCAACATCCAGTCTGGTTCCTCCACCAAAAACCTCTCACTGTAGAGAGACACGGCTCTCTGACATCAACTGAGTGTCATTATATTTTCTATATTGTAGTGTTAAGTGAATTTGATTTTAATTTCTGTAGAAATATATTGAAATAAATATGAAACATTGTAAAATAACTTTCTTTCAGTGAGAAGACGCTGAAACCATAAAAACATTCTATACATTAACCTCATAACTTGATTGATCCATATCCATTTTAAATTTAATTGGTGTGACGTATTTTGTGGTAATACATTTAGATGGAAGAAATTACATCCTAAAAAAAAACCCAAACCACATCAAAATGAATATAAACACATCCATACCAATACTCTGAAAGTTGATTGATCCATTGATCAAACAGCATCATCAGAGTAATCCATGTCTCCTGTAGTAGTACACAGCTGGACAGATGTGAAAGACACCATGTAGAACAGACTCAATACTTCTGTTAAAATGTTCTGCTTTCATCCTTTACTTTGACAGGCTTTAAAAAATATATCATCATTTATGTGTAAAATGGTGACAAAAAAATGATAAAATCCTTGTGAATATACCCAGAGACAAACTCAGTGTCTGTAGATTCATTGAACACAGTAACATGTGACAGCAGTCATTCTTTAAATTATATGTTGCCTTGGACACATATGATTAGATGACTATGTCCTTAATAATTTAACATAAAGAGAATATCAGCATTATTGCAAGCAAAGAAAAATATCACTTGAGAATGTGATGATTCTGTTAGTCAGTCAGAGCATTTCCATAGAGAGCCACTTTGCATCAGCAGCACCATGCTCCAGTGCTCTGGGAGAGTTTATAGTCCTGAGAGTTGAACACTGGATGACTGACAGCTGTCCTTCATCACAACAGAAGCCACAGAAATCCTCCTCATCAAAAACATGACTTTGATCTCCATCCTCATCTGGACTCTCCTCTGCTTCACTCAGGGTGAGGAAAATCATTTTTCTGTCATATGAAAATCATTTGGAGTGTAGCTGAGTTTCACCATCTCATGTCCAGTGTTTCTTCTCTCTCCTCAGGGTCTGTTGGACAAAATGTTGTCTTGACTCAACCAGCAGCCAAAACACTGCAGCTTGGTCAAACTGTCTCTATTGACTGTAAAGCCAATAGACAAGTTTCTCACCACACTGGTTCACAATACTATCTGTCCTGGCACCATCAGAAAACTGGAGAAACTCCTAAACTTCTGATCCAACGAACATCAGACAGAATTACAGGAATCTCCTCCAGATTCAGTGGAAGTGGAGCAGGGAATGGAGTTGACTTCACTCTGACCATCAGTGGAGTTCAGGCTGAAGATTCAGGAGTTTATTACTGTCAGAGTGCACACCATATCAACGGTCAGGGTGTGTTCACACAGTGAAAAAGCGTCGTACAAAAACCTCCCTCAGTCAGACTGAACAGAAACTGAACTGACTGCTGCAGCTGGAAGCTACTGCAGAGACTGATACAGTTCACTGAACACACACACACACACACACACACACACACACACACACACACACACACACACACAGATGATTTATGATGTTCATAGTGTCTTTATCAGTTTTCCTCCTGAAGGTCAAACAGTCCACCTCCCACCTCAACAACCTCTTACTGAGTCAAACAAATATTTAATCATTCAAGATTCATCTTGACTCAAAAATGTAAAATCTATCAAACAGAGACATTCTGTTCTTTCATGCTGCCCCATCATCACCTCAGCTGTTAAATCCTCTTCATCACATTATGTTATGACACATCTCACACTCATCATCTTTCTCTGTATAAAAAAGTTGGATGAACTTCATAACTGACAAGATAGAATAATCATCTCATGATGTTACTCATAAAAGTCAACTGTAAAAGCTTCCAAACTACCTCACGTCTTCTCTCATTTCAATCTAGTAAACTAAAGTACATAGTAAACTTGGCAGAATTTGCTCCAGATACTCTTCATCTGTTAAAATTAAATGAAGTGCAAACTGCCCCGAGCTAGATTCTTTCATTCCCCTTGAAGATTTTTAAGCTTTATCTGATGTTTTCATGATTCCTGTAATAATTGATATTAATTGTAATTGTTGCTTTATTGTTGGTTGTCTGACTTTAGACGTGTTGTTCTTGTTTGCTGGTTGTTTGGTTTTCTGACCATAATTGTTTCTTGCTCTCTGGTCTCTCCTGTCACAACAGATCTGTATCTCAATGACACTGGCTGATGACATAAGTAAAGGTACTAAAAGTGTCAATCACATCTAGCAGAGCCATAATATATGTAGCATCAACATGTGCAGATCATCATGATCATAATTTATTGTGTTCAGCAATTCATACATTACATGTCACTGAACAAACTGTGTTTGTGGACCAAATGCATTAAAGACACCAAACACTCCACACTGATGAGCCCATGATAACAACTGACTGTAAATACAGAGATAGTTTTTATCTCTGAGATTGATACTTATCAACGTTTGTGTAGTTTGATATAAAATATAAAGATGTTTTTAAAAAGGCCTTCAAAAAACTGACAGATTCATTTTGTACCTGTTAGTCCAAAATGTGTGCAGACACGAGTCAAAGATTCTGTAGAAGTTCACAAGTCTTCTGTTAAGATTTTTTGTGTTTTCATCTCTAAATCGTAACAATTGGTTGGAAAGTTTTACCTCCATGTTTCTTGTATTTTACCTCAAATGAGACATCAGAGGAGGGATGATGGCTGAGATAAATATGTAACTTTCACAAAGACGAAATAGACTTTAATTCCAGTTTAAACATCAAGAATGAAACTCTGAAATTATTAAAATTCAGATGAAAGAATAAAATGTTTTAAATAACACAGAGCAATGAGAGTCTACATACAGTTACTTGTGAGTGCACATATTCCATGTGATATACTGTCAGATATTGTAAACATGTCTTTCAAGGTCTGAAAACTCATTAAATCCTACATTTTTTTCAATTTTTTGAAGGCCATAAAGTTGTGTTTATACTGCGTGTTAAAATATTATTTCAGGTGCTTTAACATCACGAGGAAGCCCTCTGAATTATTCTCCCAATAATGTTTTATTGAGTGCACCTGGGACATTTTGACATGACGTCTTTGACCTTCTGAATGAATGTGAGCTTGTAAAACTGTTGTAGCGTTAGAAATAAAAAACATAATATCATCAGCATACCGTCACATCAAATGAATGTGATCGTTGGTTGTGACCTGACTCAGCATTTGACCAAGAAGGTCTGTATATAAACTCCACCTGATTCAACACATGTGTGAGTCCCAAAACAAGCCTTCAATTACATCAGCATGTCTACATCTAATTATTTACAGTATGTAGAATGTAAAAATCTGAGGTATCGGCTACAAATTACAGTGAGTTCTCCCAGCAGTGAGGAGGAAACAGCATGATATGTTGAGGACAGCTACAGTTGACTGACTCTGTGTGTTTGCATATCTGTCCTGCCTCTCTGCTCCCAGCCGTTAAGAGGCTGTCCAGACCTTTCAGAGCCACTGACACGCCGGCAGCACAATGATGATGTCACTGACTCTACTGCTGGCCACCCTGGGGCTCCTTGTTCAGGGTGAGACTCTCTTGTGAAAACTTTGCTTCAGGATGCAACCAGGTTCACCACAATGATGTTCTGCTGTGATGGAGAAACACTGAAACAAGCAGCATTTACCTTCTTCCATCTATTCTCCATGTTAAAGAAATGATACTCTTCTGTTTTCATGTTGATCATCTTTCTCCAAGCTGGATTTGTCTCAATAACCCTTCTCCTCTTTTTCATGTTTTCCAGGTTCATCAGGACAAATCACTGTGACTCAGTCTCCTGGATCTCAGTCTGTTGTTCCAGGACAGACTGTCTCCATCAGATGTAAAACCAGTACAACTGTTTACAGTTCTGTTTATGGTACCAACTTGCTCCACTGGTACCTTCAGAAATCTGGAGAAGCTCCTAAACTCCTGATTCATGCAGTTAAAACCCGTCAGCCTGGAGTTTCAGATCGTTTTAGTGGAGGTGGTGGATACGGCACTGACTTCACTCTGACCATCAGTGGAGTTCAGGCTGAAGATTCAGGAGTTTATTACTGTCAGCAGAGTGTCAACACACCGTTCACACAGTGATACAACGTCGTACAAAAACCTCCCTCAGCTGAAGAGGAACTGATCTGACTCAACAGCTGCACTCAAACTAAAACAACAGAGGTTTTAATAATTTAATTGAAACATTTTAACACTAAATATTCTGTATTTAACAAGAAAAGATTTATTTAAATACTTTCATTGATACAGAATATGAAACATTTGGCTGAACATCAAATCTAACCTCTGTTGAAGTATGATTTAAATTCTTTAATAAGTTTAATCTACTGACTACAACACATGAACACTAAAACTATTATTATTTATTTATTTGATCTCTCACCATTTTTCATAGATAATCAAACATACAACTTTTAAGAAATAAATTACAAAATTAATGTAAAATGAATCAAAACAGACATTTCTGAAGACAATCTGTTCACAGAACATAAATGAAACACATAAAATGATCACTGACACATAGTTAATCAAACACATTTAATGAAGAAACACCTCCATATATCTGTAAAACTCTGGATTTGAGGCCTTTCACATCACTTGTTGCACATTCTGCACTTGAGAGAAACAAAATATCAACCATGTTTAAAAAAAACTGAAAACAATTCTGTGAATTAAGCCTCAAAATCCTTCCTTTACACATTTCACATCAGTCTTTCTAACTGCTTAATGAAATTCTGTCCCACAGATTGTCACTCCTTTATGTTATGGATGATGTAAATGTTGAGTTCTCCCAGCAGTGAGGAGGAAACAGCATGATATGTTGAGGACAGCTACAGTTGACTGACTCTGTGTGTTTGCATATCTGTCCTGCCTCTCTGCTCCCAGCCGTTAAGAGGCCAGTGTTGATCAGTGGCTGTCCAGACCTTTCAGAGCCACTGACACGCCGGCAGCACAATGATGATGTCACTGACTCTACTGCTGGCCACCCTGGGGCTCCTTGTTCAGGGTGAGACTCTCTTGTGAAAACTTTGCTTCAGGATGCAACCAGGTTCACCACAATGATGTTCTGCTGTGATGGAGAAACACTGAAACAAGCAGCATTTACTTTCTTCCATCTATTCTCCATGTTAAAGAAATGATACTCTTCTGTTTTCATGTTGATCATCTTTCTCCAAGCTGGATTTGTCTCAATAACCCTTCTCCTCTTTTTCATGTTTTCCAGGTTCATCAGGACAAATCATCCTGACTCAGTCTCCTGGATCTCAGTCTGTTGTTCCAGGACAGACTGTCTCCATCAGATGTAAAACCAGTATAAGTATTTGCGATATACGTGCTTGCTTCCTCATCTGGTACCATCAGAAATCTGGAGAAGCTCCTAAACCCCTGATTTATGAAGCTTCAAGCCGTCATTCTGGAGTTTCAGATCGTTTTAGTGGAAGTGGATCTGGGACTGACTACACTCTGACCATCAGTGGAGTTCAGGCTGAAGATTCAGGAGTTTATTACTGTCAGCAGGGTTACTTCCCGTTCACACAGTGAAACAATGTCGTACAAAAACCTCCCTCAGCTGAAGAGGAACTGATCTGACTCAACAGCTGCACTCAAACTAAAACAACAGAGGTTTTAATAATTTAATTTGAACATTTTAACACTAAACATTTATTGTATTTTACAAAAAAAGATTTATTTTAAATACTTCATTAATACAGAATATGAAACATTTGGCTGAATATCAAATCTAACCTCTGTTGAAGTATGATTTCAATTCTTTAATAAGTTTAATCTACTGACTACAACACATGAACACTAAAACTATTATTATTTATTTATTTATGTAATCTCTTACCATTTTTCATAGATACTCAAACATCCAACTTTTTTTTAGAAATAAATTACAAAATGTTATCATGATAATATTTATTGTCATTTTTGTTGTAAAATTACTAATCATGTCATGTGACATATATTTGTCATTTTGCATGTTTTTATTCCAGCAGCAAGTATTTATAATATAAACCAAAACACATTTAATTGATTATGTAATTAATTAATACTTGAATTCTTTCCCTTTTTCATCTCTTTCATTTGTCTTTATGTTTCAGCTCTTCAGTAGAAGGAGTTTGTAAAAATGTCCAGGGTTAAAATGTCAGATCACATTCATTTTATATCTCTTTATGCTGATGATATTTTGCTTTTTATTTCAGAATTAGAACATATTTCTGAGGGTTTTGTGAATTTGTTTAAAAGATTATGTATATGCTTTTAATACATCTGAAAAAATAAAAAATATTAGACTCTTTGCACTGACACACTTCAGTAACATAAGATGATTGGAGGACTTTTCATTAAAATTACTCAATTACTAATTATAACAGACAAATCTGAAGTGACTCCAGCAAAGCATTTTCTACAATTATTATGACTTTACTGTTAACTATGAAAAGAAATTATGGACTTACTACCACCATGACTGTGTAGCATTAATCACATAATATCTAAGAGTGTTGTTTGAGTGTAAATACTTTCCTAATATACAGTATATGAATCAATACATTATGTGATCTTACATTTTCCTTCTGAAGTCTTCATAGAGCAGTTGAAACATTTATAACTCAGTTTTTATCAGGATTTAATATCATTACTGTTACCATTAAGAGAAAATAATTAAGACACTTTTATAATAATAAAGATGAAAACAAGTGATTTGATGAACAGATTTTTATTGTCTGGAAATACTGAAATTATATTGAAACATTACAACAAGCAAGTAAATATTGTTACTGAAACATGTGAGATAAAAGAGAGAGATAGTTGCAGAGATCAGAGTGAGAGCAGTAGCAGAGTAAAAGCAGTAGCAGTGAGTCAGGTCAGGACTGGGAACACTGGTCTCTCCTCAGTGTCTCTGAGACTGGAGTCTGGGAGCCCTGGGTGGCCTCACAGGTCACAGAGCCCACCTTCCTCCACTGGTCTGCAGGGAGCCTCAGGGTGCTGCTCCAGCTGTAGCGGCCGTCCTTCTGCAGCACCCCGGGGCTCCTGCTCTGCTCCAAGCTGCTGCTGCTGCTGCCGTCCACCTTCCAGGCCAGACTCCAGTCTGAGGGGAAGCCATCGTTGGCCAGACACATGAGCGTGGCCTTCCCCTGCTGCAGCTCCTCGCTGGAGGGGGGCAGCACCGTCAGGGTGGGACGGACATCACCTAGGAGACACCAATCACATTAGAGGACAGGGACCACACAGCTGTCAATCGAACACCAGACACTTGGACACCTTTACTGTGTGAGAGTGGATTTTCCCCTTTAAGGAGTTTCTGTCAGATGTTTTTTCTGCTCCACCAGTCACTCACTCACACATTGTTTCACTTCCCTTTAAGAAACCTCTCATGCAGATCAGCACGGAAAGAGTCCTCATATGACTCTTTACTGCATTTTATTTTACACTATTTACTTAAAATAAGGACATAGAGTTTGAATATATATCTTATAAATTGATTTTGAACATATTTACTTTCAAAACTATCAAAAGAGCAACAGTTAATCAGATTCAGTGTTAAAGGACATTATGAGCAAAAACTAAGAGACAGCCGTAATATACACAACATCTTGAGACATATTAAAGAAACAAATATCTTTCAGAACAAAGAAATATTTCAAACTGAGGTTAAAAGACAATTTTAGACACTTTAAATGATGAGATGCAGCATTTTTTCGTCATAATTGCCCACGTTGTTCAGAATAGTTTTAACTCAACGTTCACTTAAAATTGAGACTTAAAGATTAAAATTTAAAAACAATGTTTAAAGTAGGATTGTTGTTCTTTAATCTTTCTGCTGTTCACATTTAACAAACTAACTGGAACATGTAAAGAAAAGTTCAGTAAAGCTGCTTTGAGTTCAACTTCAAGGTTAAAGAGGAGAAATGAACAATAAAATTGAGACTTTAAAGTGTTTTAGATCAGCTCAGTGGAAACTTATATCTACTACAAATGTTCAGACACAGAAATTATAAACTTAACTGATGATTCGATATTTAATATTTTCGAGCAGAAACTTACTTCCAACATCCAGTCTGGTTCCTCCACCAAAAGTCCTCCACAGTGATACAAACTGACTGAGTCGTCGTACAAAAACCTCTCACTGTAGAGAGACACGGCTCTCTGACTTTGTCACATTAAACTAAAACTACAAGTCCTCAAATTTCAGCCTGAATCTAAAACATTACATGATTTCTACTGTGGACCAAACACTTAGAATATATTGATTCATCATTTAAATTTAAAACACAAAACTCTTATTTTTGTTGCTGGTGGGCAACTGTTGGTCAAAAATTAGAAGTGAAGATGTAAAATCAGAAATTTCAATTTCTAGAGAGAACATATGTGCAAAAACCTAAATATCACTCAGGATTTAATAAAATACTTTAAAAGTTTAACTTACTTCCAACATCCAGTCTGGTTCCTCCACCGAACGTCAACCACAGTGATACAAACTGACTGAGTCGTCGTACAAAAACCTCTCACTGTAGAGAGACACGGCTCTCTGACTTTGAACACAACAAACTCTACAAAAACAGTCTCAATCTGTGAAACACAACTGGATGATATGAAAATATATAACAGTAGGCCAATAATTTATATTCTTATTCTAAAATTAATCATTTTGTTTCATGTTTACTGTATTTTAAATTATGTCTTGAATTAAAACTGAGTGTTGTAGATGTAAAATGAATCAAAACAAACATTTCTGAAGACAATCTGTTCACAGAACATAAATGAAACACATAAAATGATCACTGACACATAGGTAATCAATATACTGGTAAATTGATTGATTCATTGATTAAACAGCATCATCAGAGTAATCCAAGTCCCTGTTGGAGTCAGTCAGAGCATTTCCATAGAGAGCCACTTTGCATCAGCAGCACCATGCTCCAGTGCTCTGGGAGAGTTTATAGTCCTGAGAGTTGAACACTGGATGACTGACAGCTGTCCTTCATCACAACAGAAGCCACAGAAATCCTCCTCATCAAAAACATGACTTTGATCTCCGTCCTCATCTGGACTCTCCTCTGCTGCTGCTTCACAGGTAAAGTCCAGAGAATCAAACTCCTCTCCTCTATGAACATCCGTCCCTCTGAAATGAAGCCCACAAAACCATCAAAACCATGACGCTGCTTTATGTTTTTGTCTCTGTATCCTCAGAGTCCAGAGGCCAGGTCACAGTGACTCAGCCTGCAGCAGTGACATCTGCTCTGGGAAGATCCGTCTCCATCAGCTGTAGGGTCAGTCGTCAGGTTGATAGAAATTGTGGCACTTATTCATCCGACCCCTGTTTTGCCTGGTACCAACAGAAAGATGGAGAAGCTCCTAAACTCCTCATTTACTTGGCTACCACTCGAGCATCAGGGATTCCAGATCGTTTTTCAGGCAGTGGATCAAAAACTGACTTCACTCTGACCATCAGTGGAGTTCAGGCTGAAGATTCAGCAGTTTATTACTGTCAGAGTAAACACTATATCAACAGTCAGTATGTGTTCACACAGTGAAAAAGCGTCGTACAAAAACCTCCCTCAGTCAGACTGAGCAGAAACTGAACTGACTGCTGCAGCTGGAAGCTACTGCAGAGACTGATACAGTTCACTGAACACACACACACACACACACACACACACACACACACACACACACACACAAATTTTAGATTAAGCCATTAGACAATTAATTTATACGTTTGTGGTAACAAATATGAATCTATCACAGATAATAATCACAGTATTTTTCATGATTGGTCTCACAGTGGTACAAACACAGTAACAACTTTGTACCGATGACCTGATACAAACTGAAGGAAACATATTAGTAACATTGAAGTAAATGAAAAAAGAGGCAAAACAGGTATTTTGTTCCTTTATTAAAACATATGAAATGTGATATGAAATTATACATTGAGAACATCAGATTCCTTAAAGCTTGAAATAATCTTCTGTATCAAGGTGTCTCCGCAGCTCAGCAGGTGATTGACAGTTCTGTGTAGACTCTACCTGTTACCTGTTCTAGCTGTGTTTACTTTCTCTCATATTCACTTTGTTATACAGAGCAGTAACAACACTGCTGAAGAGAAAGTTTGGACTGGCAGTAGTGGATCTGTTAGATGAGGATAATATAATTGTTGCAGCTTAAAGTCAAAAATCAAAAACCAGACTCACTTTTCAGACCCATGTGGAACACCTATCAAGCAACCTGAAGGTCAAAAATGGATTTTTGTACAGAAACAAATCATGTTTCTCTTCTGCTAGTCTGTGAAGGAAGGTTGTCACACACTCGTCACCACTTCACTAAAAATATACTTTAATAATTTACCAACGTTTTGACATGACAGTCTTCTTCAGGGTATTGAGGGACATAACAGCTCAACAGACATTATATAGGAGATAGGACACAGGTGTGTCTGTCATGGGGAGGAGTGTCCTCAATCACATTTATATACTGTTGGAGGAGCGAGTACCTGATTCACATGACATTTAAAAGTCACATCAGAAAAACATGATACGTTTGATCAATAGCTTAGATCATACAGTGCATCAAAAAAACATCTCCATATAAATGCACAATACATTTGAAAAAAGGTTAGTTATACAATATATCAAAAGAATATCAGAAAAGATCTCCATATAAAGATCAAATCATGGCTACGAGTGTGCGACTACCTTCCTTCACACCTTTCCTACTTTCATGGTGGTCAGCAACTCTCCAACACTGGTTTGTGTTCCTCCTCTCTCTCATCCTGAGAATCTCTTCTGCTAGTTGAAAGACCATTGTGCAATCTACAATTCTGTGTGTGCTTGATTATGGTCATATTGTATATATGCATGCTTCTCCCTCCACCTTAAAGCTTCTTGACTCAGTGTATCACAGAGCACTGCTCTTCATCACAGTTGATGAATTCCTCTCTCACCATCGCATCTTATATGAAACGGTGGGATGGTCCTCCTTAACAAACAGAAGGCAGCAGCATTGAATGTTGTTTATTTATTAGGCTCTACTGCAAAAACTGCCTGGTTCCCTCTGATCTCTGGTTACATTTAAATACAGTACTTACAATGTATTTTAACATCAGCTGAACCTCTTGTTCACACTGAACTTGGAAAAAGTGGATTCAAATACTCTGCTGTGTACAGTGTTTGGTTTGTTCCTTCTGGGCGACTGTAGAAACATGGCGGGCTCCGTGGAAGAGGACCCGCTCCCTATGTAGATATAAAGGGCTCATTCTAAGGTAACGAAAACTATTCTTATTTTCAGGTGATTATACACTAATGAAAACATACTTATGAATATTATATTCCATTTCTGCCAACAGATCCTCCTAAATCTTACTCACTGGTCCTTTAAATGAAGAATTAAATCAATAAATGAAAAAATAATGAAAAGAAAAAGCTCCACTGGAAGAGCAGATATTCAGTGAGAACACTGAACGTGTGGAAGCAGCTGCGGACTGATCAAAGCTCTCGTGGTGTCTACAGTTTGTGAATCGCAGCTACATGAAGATTATTGTTTGAAAAGTTGCAGATAACTTACATTATGATCCTTTGAGCTCCACCAGATGAAGCACAAACATCTGCTGGTGTAAATATAGACGCTCAGACAGAGAGGTGTAAAACAACCTTTATTATTCACAGCCAAGCGCAATCACTACAGAAATTTGCAATTTTCGCCAGTTCTGACATATGTGCCAATATTCATGAGTTTTCCAGCATCCCAAACCCCTCAAAAATGCAATGGCCCAACAGCCCCCGAAATAGAAATATTTATTAGACATAAATGGTTTGTTTCTCCACTGCTCTTTAGACTTTGATTCTTTTTTCCATTTGCAAATCCATCAGTATCTCAGGCATCATTTCATTCACACTATCAAAATGATCACTTTGTATGCTGATGACATCCTATTAATCATCACAAAATCCTCATCTTGCCTTCTTTCAGTTACTAATCATATCAGAAATTACAACAGGTGTTCTAACTATTCTCAATCCTATTTTAAATGTGCAGCAAATCTTTTGCATTGTTTGAAATCCACATTTTACCAAACTGACATGAAAGAATTAGAACTCAAGTATTTCCTCGATGTTAAAGACATTGCAGATCAATAGGAATTTCAGAATAATTTTTCCTGATGTCTGACTTGATAAACACCTACAAAACTCTTCATGTCCGTCTGAGAATCAGTTTCTCATTTGCTACACCAGCTGCCATTCCACATTCAGACTGGCTCTCTGAAAGGTGTTTTCAATATATTTTAACGTGGGACACGCTTAGACTCATTGACAAACCTTTGGTGGATTTGGGGCCTTTCACATCACTAGTTGCACATTCTGTACTTTAGAAAAAAACAAAATATCAACCATGTTGAAAAAAACTGAAGACAATTCTGTGAATTAAGCCTCAAAATCCTTCCTTTACACATTTCGCATTAGTCTTTCTAACTGCTTAATGAAGTTCTCTCCCTCAGATTGTCACTCCTTTATGTTATGGATGATGTAAATGTTGAGTTGTCCCAGCAGTGAGGAGGAAACAGCATGATATGTTGAGGACAGCTACAGTTCACTGACTCTGTGTGTTTGCATATCTGTCCTGCCTCTCTGCTCCCAGCCGTTAAGAGGCCAGTGTTGATCAGTGGCTGTCCAGACCTTTCACAGCCACTGACACGCCAGCAGCACAATGATGATGTCACTGACTCTACTGCTGGCCACCCTGGGGCTCCTTGTTCAGGGTGAGACTCTCTTGTGAAAACTTTGCTTCAGGATGCAACCAGGTTCAGCACAATGATGTTCTGCTGTGATGGAGAAACACTGAAACAAGCAGCATTTACCTTCTTCCATCTATTCTCCATGTTAAAGAAATGATACTCTTCTGTTTTCATGTTGATCATCTTTCTCCAAGCTGGATTTGTCTCAATAACCCTTCTCCTCTTTTTCATGTTTTCCAGGTTCATCAGGACAAAAAATCCTGACTCAGTCTCCTGGATCTCAGTCTGTTGTTCCAGGACAGACTGTCTCCATCAGATGTAAAAGCAGTTCAGGTGTTGGTAGCTACCTCCACTGGTATCTTCAGAAACCTGGAGAAGCTCCTAAACTCCTGATTTATTATGCCTCAACCCTTCAGCCTGGAGTTTCAGATCGATTTAGTGGAAGTGGATCTGGGACTGACTTCACTCTGACCATCAGTGGAGTTCAGGCTGAAGATTCAGGAGTTTATTACTGTCAGCAGGGTTACATCCCGTTCACACAGTGAAACAACGTCGTACAAAAACCTCCCTCAGCTGAAGAGGAACTGATCTGACTCAACAGCTGCACTTAAACTAAAACAACAGAGGTTTTAATAATATAATTGAAACATTTTAACACTAAATATTCTGTATTTAATAAGAAAAGATTTATTTAAATACTTTCATTGATACAGAATATGAAACATTTGGCTGAACATCAAATCTAACCTCTGTTGAAGTATGATTTCAATTCTTTAATAAGTTTAATCTACTGACTACAACACATGAACACTAAAACTATTATTATTTATTTATTTGATCTCTTACTATTTTTCATAGCTACTCAAACATACAACTTTTTAGAAATAAATTACAAAATGTTATCATGATAAAATCAATTGTGTTTTAAAAGTTTATTTATAATATAAACCAAAAAACATTTATACATTCATAACTGTAATTAATGAATACTTGAATTCTTTTCATCTCTTTCATTTATTTTTTTTCCAGCTCTTCAGCAGAAGTTTGTGAAAATGTCCAGGGTTAAACTATATTTAGCTTTTTATTTCTGAGGTTTTGTGATTTTGTTCTAACGATTATACAAATTCTTTGAATACATCTGAAAAAATAGAAATATTAAACTCTTTGCATTAACACACTTCATTAACAAGAGATAATTGGATGATTTCTCATTAAAATCTCACAACTATAGATTTTTTTCACAAGACGAGAGTCTATTATTACTGACTAATCTGAAGTGACTCCAGCAAAGCATTTTCTACAATTATTATGACTTTACTGTAAACTATGAAAACAAATTATGGACTTACTACCACCATGACTGTGTAGCATTAATCACATAATATCTAAGAGTGTTGTTTGAGTGTAAATACTTTCCTAATATACAGTATATGAATCAATACATTATGTGATCTTACATTTTCCTTCTGAAGTCTTCATAGAGCAGTTGAAACATTTATAACTCAGTTTTTTATCAGGATTTAATATCATTACTGTTACCATTAAGAGAAAATAATTAAGACACATTTATAATAATAAAGATGAAAACAAGTGATTTGATGAACAGATCTTTATTGTCTGGAAATACTGAAATTATATTGAAACATTACAACAAGCAAGTAAATATTGTTACTGAAACATGTGAAATAAAAGAGAGAGATAGTTGCAGAGATCAGAGTGAGAGCAGTAGCAGAGTAAAAGCAGTAGCAGTGAGTCAGGTCAGGACTGGGAACACTGGTCTCTCCTCAGTGTCTCTGAGACTGGAGTCTGGGAGCCCTGGGTGGCCTCACAGGTCACAGAGCCCACCTTCCTCCACTGGTCTGCAGGGAGCCTCAGGGTGCTGCTCCAGCTGTAGCGGCCGTCCTTCTGCAGCACCCCGGGGCTCCTGCTCTGCTCCAAGCTGCTGCTGCTGCTGCCGTCCACCTTCCAGGCCAGACTCCAGTCTGAGGGGAAGCCATCGTTGGCCAGACACATGAGCGTGGCCTTCCCCTGCTGCAGCTCCTCGCTGGAGGGGGGCAGCACCGTCAGGGTGGGGCGGACATCACCTAGGAGACACCAATCACATTAGAGGACAGGGACCACACAGCTGTCAATCGAACACCAGACACTTGGACACCTTTACTGTGTGAGAGTGGATTTTCCCCTTTAAGGAGTTTCTGTCAGATGTTTTTTCTGCTCCACCAGTCACTCACTCACACATTGTTTCACTTCCCTTTAAGAAACCTCTCATGCAGATCAGCACAGAAAGAGTCCTCATATGACTCTTTACTGCATTTTATTTTACACTATTTACTTAAAATAAGGACATAGAGTTTGAATATATACATATTATAAATTGATTTTGAACATATTTACTTTCAAAACTATCAAAAGAGCAACAGTTAATCAGATTCAGCGTTAAAGGACATTATGAGCAAAAACTAACAGACAGCCGTAATATACACAAAATGTTGAGACATATTAAAGAAACAAATATCTTTCAGAACAAAGAAATATTTCAAACTGAGGTTAAAAGACAATTTTAGACACTTTAAATGATGAGATGCAGCATTTTTTCGTCATAATCGCCCACGTTGTTCCGAATAGTTTTAACTCAACGTTCACTTAAAATTGAGACTTAAAGATTAAAATTTAAAAACATGTTTAAAGTAGGATTGTTGTTCTTTAACCTTTCTGCTGTTCACATTTAACAAACTAACTGGAACATGTAAAGAAAACTTCAGTAAAGCTGCTTTGAGTTCAACTTCAAGGTTAAAGAGGAGAAATGAACAATAAAATTGAGACTTTAAAGTGTTTTACATCAGCTCAGTGGAAACTTATATCTACTACAAATATTCAGACACAGAAATTATAAATTTAACTGATGATTTGATATTTAATATTTGAGCAGAAACTTACTTCCAACATCCAGTCTGGTTCCTCCACCAAAAGTCCACCACAGTGATACAAACTGACTGAGTCGTCGTACAAAAACCTCTCACTGTAGAGAGACACGGCTCTCTGACTTTGTCACATTAAACTAAAACTACAAGTCCTCAAATTTCAGCCTGAATCTAAAACATTACATGATTTCTACTGTGGACCAAACACTTAGAATATATTGATTCATCATTTAAATTTAAAACACAAAACTCTTATTTTTGTTGCTGGTGGACAACTGTTGGTCAAAAATTAGAAGTGAAGATGTAAAATCAGAAATTTCAATTTCTAGAGAAAACATATGTGCAAAAACCGAAATATCACTCAGGATTTAATAAAATACTTTAAAAGTTTAACTTACTTCCAACATCCAGTCTGGTTCCTCCACCGAACGTCAACCACAGTGATACAAACTGACTGAGTCGTCGTACAAAAACCTCTCACTGTAGAGAGACACGGCTCTCTGACTTTGAACACAACAAACTCTACAAAAACAGTCTCAGTCTGTGAAACACAGCTGGATGATATGAAAATATATAACAGTAGGCCAGTAATTTATATTATTATTCTAAAATTAATAATTTTGTTTCATGTTTACTGTATTTCAAATTATGTCTTGAATTAAAACTGAGTGTTGTAGATGTAAAATGAATCAAAACAGACATTTCTGAAGACAATCTGTTCACAGAACATAAATGAAACAGAAAATGATCAGTGACACATAGTTAATCAATATTCTGGTAAATTGATTGATCCATTGATGAAACAGCATCATCAGAGTAATCCAAGTCCCTGTTGGAGTCAGTCAGAGCATTTCCATAGAGAGCCACTTTGCATCAGCAGCACCATGCTCCAGTGCTCTGGGAGAGTTTATAGTCCTGAGAGTTGAACACTGGATGACTGACAGCTGTCCTTCATCACAACAGAAGACACAGAAATCCTCCTCAACAAAAACATGACTTTGATCTCCGTCCTCATCTGGACTCTCCTCTGCTTCACTCAGGGTGAGGAAAATCATTTTTCTGTCATGTGAAAATCATTTGGAGTGTAGCTGAGTTTCACCATCTCATGTCCAGTGTTTCTTCTCTCTCCTCAGGGTCTGTTGGACAAAATGTTGTCTTGACTCAACCAGCAGCCAAATCACTGCAGCTTGGTCAAACTGTCTCTATTGATTGTAAAGCTAATAGACAAGTTTCTCACTACACTGGTTCAAAATACTTTCTGTCCTGGTACCATCAGAAAACTGGAGAAACTCCTAAACGTCTGATCTACCAAACATCAGACAGAGTTACAGGAATCTCCTCCAGATTCAGTGGAAGTGGAGCAGGGAATGGAGTTGACTTCACTCTGACCATCAGTGGAGTTCAGGCTGAAGATTCAGGAGTTTATTACTGTCAGAGTCATCACTCTATCAACAGTCAGGTTGTGTTCACACAGTGAAAAAGCGTCGTACAAAAACCTCCCTCAGTCAGACTGAACAGAAACTGAACTGACTGCTGCAGCTGGAAGCTACTGCAGAGACTGATACAGTTCACTGAACACACACACACACACACACACACACACACACACACACACACACACAGATGATTTATGATGTTCATAGTGTCTCTATCAGTTTTCCTCCTGAAGGTCAAACAGTCCACCTCCCACCTCAACAACCTCTTACTGAGTCAAACAAATATTTAGTCATTTCAAGATTCATCAAACAGAGACATTCTGTTTTTTCATGCTGCCCCATCATCACCTCAGCTGTTAAATCCTCTTCATCACATTATGTTATGACACATCTCACACTCATCATCGTTCTCTGTATAAAAAAATTGGATGAACTTCATAACTGACAAGATAGAATAATCATCTCATGATGTTCACTCATAAAAGTCAACTGTAAAAGCTTCCAAACTACCTCACGTCTTCTCTCATTTCAATCTAGTAAACTAAAGTACATAGTAAACTTGGCAGAATTTGCTCCAGATACTCTTCATCTGTTAAAATTAAATGAAGTGCAAACTGCCCCGAGCTAGATTCTTTCATTCTCCTTGAAGATTTTTAAGCTTTATCTGATGTTTTCATGATTCCTGTAATAATTGATATTAATTGTAATTGTTGCTTTATTGTTGGTTGTCTGACTTTAGACGTGTTGTTCTTGTTTGCTGGTTGTTTGGTTTTCTGACCATAATTGTTTCTTGCTCTCTGGTCTCTCTTGTCACAACAGATCTGTATCTCAATGACACTGACTGATGACATAAGTAAAGGTACTAAAAGTGTCAATCACATCTAGCAGAGCCATAATATATGTAGCATCAACATCTGCAGATCATGATGATCATAATTTATTGTGTTCAGCAATTCATACATTACATGTCACTGAACAAACTGTGTTTGTGGACCAAATGCATTAAAGACACCAAACACTCCACACTGATGAGCCCATGATAACAACTGACTGTAAATACAGAGATAGTTTTTATCTCTGAGATTTATTCTTATGAAAAGTTTGTGTAGTTTGATATAAAATATAAAGATGTTTTTAAAAAGGCCTTCAAAAAACTGACAGATTCATTTTGTACCTGTTAGTCCAAAATGTGTGCAGACAAGATTCTGTAGAAGTTCACAAGTCTTCTGTTAAGATTTTTTGTGTTTTCATCTCTAAATCGTAACAATTGGTTGGAAAGTTTTACCTCCATGTTTCTTGTATTTTACCTCAAATGAGACATCAGAGGAGGGATGATGGCTGAGATAAATATGTAACTTTCACAAAGAGGAAATAGACTTTAATTCCAGTTTAAACATCAAGAATGAAACTCTGAAATTATTAAAATTCAGATGAAAGAATAAAATGTTTTAAATAACACAGAGCAATGAGAGTCTACATACAGTTACTTGTGAGTGCACATATTCCATGTGATATACTGTCAGATATTGTAAACATGTCTTTCAAGGTCTGAAAACTCGTTAAATCCTACATTTTTTTCAATTTTTTGAAGGTCATAAAGTTGTGTTTATACTGCGTGTTAAAATATTATTTCAGGTGCTTTAACATCAAGAGGAAGCCCTCTGAATTATTCTCCCAATAATGTTTTATTGAGTGCACCTGGGACATTTTGACATGACGTCTTTGACCTTCTGAATGAATGTGAGCTTGTAAAACTGTTGTAGCGTTAGAAATAAAAAACATAATATCATCAGCATACCGTCACATCAAATGAATGTGATCGTTGGTTGTGACCTGACTCAGCATTTGACCAAGAAGGTCTGTATATAAACTCCACCTGATTCAACACATGTGTGAGTCCCAAAACAAGCCATCAATTACATCAGCAAGTCTACATCTAATTATTTACAGTATGTACCATGTAAAAATCGGAGGTATCGGCTACAAATTACAGTGAGTTCTCCCAGCAGTGAGGAGGAAACAGCATGATATGTTGAGGACAGCTACAGTTCACTGACTTTGTGTGTTTGCATATGTGTCCTGCCTCTCTGCTCCCAGCCGTTAAGAGGCCAGTGTTGATCAGTGGCTGTCCAGACCTTTCACAGCCACTGACACGCCGGCAGCACAATGATGATGTCACTGACTCTACTGCTGGCCACCCTGGGGCTCCTTGTTCAGGGTGAGACTCTCTTGTGAAAACTTTGCTTCAGGATGCAACCAGGTTCACCACAATGATGTTCTGCTGTGATGGAGAAACACTGAAACAAGCAGCATTTACCTTCTTCCATCTATTCTCCATGTTAAAGAAATGATACTCTTCTGTTTTCATGTTGATCATCTTTCTCCAAGCTGGATTTGTCTCAATAACCCTTCTCCTCTTTTTCATGTTTTCCAGGTTCATCAGGACAAATCACTGTGACTCAGTCTCCTGGATCTCAGTCTGTTGTTCCAGGACAGACTGTCTCCATCAGATGTAAAACCAGTTCAAATGCTAATAGCAACCTCGACTGGTACCTTCAGAAATATGGAGAAGCTCCTAAACTCCTGATTTATGAAGCTTCAAGCCGTCGTTCTGGAGTTTCAGATCGTTTTAGTGGAAGTGGATCTGGGACTGACTTCACTCTGACCATCAGTGGAGTTCAGGCTGAAGATTCAGGAGTTTATTACTGTAAGCAGAGACAAAGCTTTCCCTTCACACAGTGATACAACGTCGTACAAAAACCTCCCTCAGCTGAAGAGGAACTGATCTGACTCAACAGCTGCACTCAAACTAAAACAACAGAGGTTTTAATAATTTAATTTGAACATTTTAACACTAAATATTCTGTATTTAACAAGAAAAGATTTATTCTTAATACTTTCATCAATACAGAATATGAAACATGTGGTTGAACATCAAATCTAACCTCTGTTGAAGTATGATTTCAATTCTTTAATAAGTTTAATCTACTGACTACAACACATGAACACTAAAACTATTATTATTTATTTGATCTCTTACCATTTTTCATAGATACTCAAACATACAATTTTTTAGAAATAAATTACAAAATGTTATCATGATAATATTTATTGTCATTTTTGTTGTAAAATTACTAATCATGTCATGTGACATATATTTGTCATTTTGCATGTTTTTATTCCAGCAGCAAGTATTTATAATATAAACCAAAACACATTTAATTGATTATGTAATTAATTAATTCTTGAATTCTTTCCCTTTTTCATCTCTTTCATTTGTCTTTGTGTTTCAGCTCTTCAGTAGAAGCAGTTTGTTAAAATGTCCAGGGTTAAAATGTCAGATCACGCTCATTTTATATCTCTTTATGCTGATGATATTTTGCTTTTTATTTCAGAATTAGAACATATTTCTGAGGGTTTAGTGAATTTGTTTAAAAGATTATGTATATGCTTTTAATACATCTGAAAAAATAAAAATATTAGACTCTTTGCACTGACACACTTCAGTAACATAAGATGATTGGAGGATTTTTCATTAAAATTACTCAATTACTAATTATAACAGACAAATCTGAAGTGACTCCAGCAAAGCATTTTCTACAATTATTATAACTTTACTGTAAAGTATGAAAACAAATTATGGACTTACTACCACCATGACTGTGTAGCATTAATCACATAACATCTAAGAGTGTTGTTTGAGTGTAAATACTTTCCTAATATACAGTATATGAATCAATACATTATGTGATCTTACATTTTCCTTCTGAAGTCTTCATAGAGCAGTTGAAACATTTATAACTCAGTTGTTATCAGGATTTAATATCATTATTGTTACCATTAAGAGAAAATAATTAAGACACATTTATAATAATAAAGATGAAAACAAGTGATTTGATGAACAGATCTTTATTGTCTGGAAATACTGAAATTATATTGAAACATTACAACAAGCAAGTAAATATTGTTACTGAAACATGTGAAATAAAAGAGAGAGATAGTTGCAGAGATCAGAGTGAGAGCAGTAGCAGAGTAAAAGCAGTAGCAGTGAGTCAGGTCAGGACTGGGAACACTGGTCTCTCCTCAGTGTCTCTGAGACTGGAGTCTGGGAGCCCTGGGTGGCCTCACAGGTCACAGAGCCCACCTTCCTCCACTGGTCTGCAGGGAGCCTCAGGGTGCTGCTCCAGCTGTAGCGGCCGTCCTTCTGCAGCAACCCGGGGCTCCTGCTCTGCTCCAAGCTGCTGCTGCTGCTGCCGTCCACCTTCCAGGCCAGACTCCAGTCTGAGGGGAAGCCATCGTTGGCCAGACACATGAGCGTGGCCTTCCCCTGCTGCAGCTCCTCGCTGGAGGGGGGCAGCACCGTCAGGGTGGGACGGACATCACCTAGGAGACATCAATCACATTAGAGGACAGGGACCACACAGCTGTCAATCAAACACCAGACACTTGGACACCTTTACTGTGTGAGAGTGGATTTTCCCCTTTAAGGAGTTTCTGTCAGATGTTTTTTCTGCTCCACCAGTCACTCACTCACACATTGTTTCACTTCCCTTTAAGAAACCTCTCATGCAGATCAGCACAGAAAGAGTCCTCATATGACTCTTTACTGCATTTTATTCTAAACTATTTACTGAAAATAAGGACATAGAGTTTGAATATATATCTTATAAATTGATTTTGAACATATTTACTTTCAAAACTATCAAAAGAGCAACAGTTTATCAGATTCAGTATTAATGGACATTATGAGCAAAAACTAATAGACAGCCGTAATATACACAACATGTTGAGACATATTAAATAAACAAATATCTTTCAGAACAAAGAAATATTTCAAACTGAGGTTAAAAGACAATTTCTGTCATTTTATATGATGAGAGATGTGCAGCATTTTTTATCATCACCCACACTGTTCAGAATAGTTTTAACTCAACATTCACTTAAAATGGAGATTTAAAGATTAAAATTTAAAAACATGTTTAAAGTAGGATTGTTGTTCTTTAATCTTTCTGCTGTTCACATTTGACAAATTAACTGGAACATGTAAAGAAAAGTTCAGTAAAGCTGCTTTGAGTTCAACTGAGGAGAAATGAACAATAAAATTGAGACTTTAAAGTGTTTTAGATCACCTCAGTGAAAATGAAACACAGAAAATGATCACTGACACATAATTAATCAATAAGCTGGTAAATTGATTGATTCATTGATGAAACAGCATCATCAGAGTAATCCAAGTCCCTGTTGGAGTCAGTCAGAGCATTTCCATAGAGAGCCACTTTGCATCAGCAGCACCATGCTCCAGTGCTCTGGGAGAGTTTATAGTCCTGAGAGTTGAACACTGGATGACTGACAGCTGTCCTTCATCACAACAGAAGCCACAGAAATCCTCCTCATCAAAAACATGACTTTGATCTCCGTCCTCATCTGGACTCTCCTCTGCTGCTGCTTCACAGGTAAAGTCCAGAGAATCAAACTCCTCTCCTCTATGAACATCCGTCCCTCTGCAATGAAGCCGACAAAACCATCAAAACCATCAAAACCATGACCCTGCTTTATGTTTTTGTCTCTGTATCCTCAGAGTCCAGAGGCCAGGTCACAGTGACTCAGTCTGCAGCAGTGAGATCTGCTCTGGGAGGATCCGTCTCCATCAGCTGTAGGGTCAGTCGTGAGGTTGATGGAGATTGTAACGGTTCTGAGCCCTGTTTAGCCTGGTACCAACAGAAAGATGGAGAAGCTCCTAAAGTCCTCATTTACTTGGCTACCACTCGAGCATCAGGGATTCCAGATCGTTTTTCAGGCAGTGGATCAAAAACTGACTTCACTCTGACCATCAGTGGAGTTCAGGCTGAAGATGCAGCAGTTTATTACTGTCAGAGTGTTCATGAAATCAACAGTCAGTATGTGTTCACACAGTGAAAAAGCGTCGTACAAAAACCTCCCTCAGTCAGACTGAACAGAAACTGAACTGACTGCTGCAGCTGGAAGCTACTGCAGAGACTGATACAGTTCACTGAACACACACACACACACACACACACACACACACACACACACACACACACACACACACACACAGACGTTCGAACAGTCATGTTTGTATTTCTATCTTACTGAGGACATTAATTGAAATAATGCATTCTTCTGCCCCTTAACCTCAACTTAACCATCACAACCAACAGCCTAACCCTAACTCTTTCACTACACTGAAAAAAACTGTTCTTTTAAGATCCATATTTCCATTTGAGGACATAAACTGTGGTTCTTTCAGCAAAGGACACTTTTAATAACAGACAAAGAACAATACCTTGTCAGTACTTCACTCCTGTTATTTATCATCCCTGCATCACTCATCTGTGGACATTACCCAGACTGACAAATCTACAAATCTAAGCTCAAGCAGTTTACATTCATACAACAATCAATGAGACATGATTTATACTGTAGCAACAGAGGCAGGAACTAGATGTCAACAAAGTCAAATACAGAGAATGTATGTTTATTTTCAATTTTGGCAACAGCCAGAAAAATATATATTCTTAGTTTTATCAAACCTTACACCACTTTCACTAAAACCAGCCTCAGTGTAATTGCAGATCCTTCAAATGTCAATCAATTAAACTACTTCAGTGTAGAAAATTATATCATCTCCATAAAGGCAAAACTTTGGGTTTTTTTCATCATTAGCAGTAACACACTGAGATATGAGAAAGATGCTTTTAAATCAACTGGCTGCACAGAAAACAATGAAAAAAAAAGTATTATTTTTATTTTTGAGCACTATCGCATGTTTACAGTCTTCACAGAACTAGATAAGAACGTAGTTACTACAGAATAAGGAATTGTATGGTCAGACCTTACATATACTGTTTATCATGTAGCAGCAGGTTTGTACTGTGACTTTCTGTGAGACCAAACTGAGCTCAGAGCAACACTGATATTAATGAAGTCTGTCAGTGAATTAACCAGTGACTCCATTATGTTTGTATCTAAAGAATGTTGTGATATAAAACAATATATGATGATATCAGTGTTATCAGCAGCTTTAAAATGTGCAAATGAAGAAACCTGAGGGACAGTAAGTGTAATAAGAGAGGTGTTTTAAAGGCAGGCTCTCTGGTTATGAAGTCAAGAAACTCATTAAAACCGTTATGTATTTGTAAAACACAGCTGGTTTATACGGAAACTCACTAAAGCTAAACCCCACAAATTTCCAAACTTAATACTTATGTTTCGTATATGATGTTAAATTTGTGGTAAAATGAAACTGACAGCCTTTACAGTTCTAAATAAGACAGTAGACATTTGAAGATGTGAATTAACTGATAGAAATCAGCATAAACATGAACACTGACGCATTTTGTTAAAAACTCAGTCAGAGCATTTCCATAGAGAGCCACTTTGCATCAGCAGCACCATGCTCCAGTGCTCTGGGAGAGTTTATAGTCCTGAGAGTTGAACACTGGATGACTGACAGCTGTCCTTCATCACAACAGAAGCCACAGAAATCCTCCTCATCAAAAACATGACTTTGATCTCCGTCCTCATCTGGACTCTCCTCTGCTGCTGCTTCACAGGTAAAGTCCAGAGAATCAAACTCCTCTCCTCTATCAACATCCGTCCCTCTGAAATGAAGCCGACAAAACCATCAAAACCATCAAAACCATGACGCTGCTTTATGTTTTTGTCTGTGTATCCTCAGAGTCCAGAGGCCAGGTCACAGTGACTCAGCCTGCAGCAGTGAGATCTGCTCTGGGAGGATCCGTCTCCATCAGCTGTAGGGTCAGTCGTCAGGTTGATGGAAATTGTGGCAATTCTGCATCCAACCCCTGTTTAGCCTGGTACCAACAGAAAGATGGAGAAGCTCCAAAACTCCTCATTTACTGGGCTACTACTCGAGCATCAGGGACACCAGGTCGTTTTTCAGGCAGTGGATCAGAAACTGACTTCACTCTGACCATCAGTGGAGTTCAGGCTGAAGATTCAGCAGTTTATTACTGTCAGAGTCTCCATGAAATCAACAGTCAGGATGTGTTCACACAGTGAAAAAGCGTCGTACAAAAACCTCCCTCAGTCAGACTGAGCAGAAACTGAACTGACTGCTGCAGCTGGAAGCTACTGCAGAGACTGATACAGTTCACTGAACACACACACACACACACACACACACAAACCATCCTGCTGTCAGAAATACTCACTAGATCATCAAATGTCATCTCCTGCTGACCCCAACAAATGCACTATTTCCTCCTGTTTGTTTACTACAAACTATAATGGTTATGTCTTTATTAAAAAACCAGTGGGACTTTGAACGAGAGTCACATCCAGGTTAGGAGAGTCAGAAAGTATTATGAGACAGACTAACACATTGCTGATTTGGTCCTTTCATGAGATTTGTTGACACATAGAAAAATATATATAACACAAGATTTATTCTTTAGGAAGTCATTGCTGTAAATTCAGGTTAAATTTCGAGCCAGCATCAAATGACTTTTTAGGTCTCATCAGTCATTATCAACAATTTAACAAACAAACTCAGTTTTCTATGGAGTCTCTGGTTTTGAAGTCATGTGACTGAACTGCAGGTTTGATCTGTGTTAATGTGCTGCCCTTTAGTGGTGGATTTAGAGGATACCTTACTAGTCTGCTTTTGATTCAGTGTGTTTGTGTGTAACATTAGCATCAATACATCAGTGGAAAGTTCTATTTAATGCAATAATTCATTTGCAGAATCTTGCACAGGATCTACTGTTCGGAGGGAGAATCACAAAAAGCTTATATTCAGCTTCAGCAGTCTGAGTTAGTCATATCAAGTGGATATCTGACACATTTACAGTCTTTTTAGCATCAAATTCTCTCTTTGTGTTTCCTCGGACAGTGTTTCCCTGTTGAGCTGCAGGTGGAAGTATAGTAACAAAAAGAGGGACTTTGGCACTAAAAAGACGTTGAAAAATATCTACTTGATTTGACTCATTTGGACGCTGAAGCTTCATATTAGCTTCAGATAAACTTTGAAATACATTTTTTGCACAGAAGGAGGACTGTGGATTTTGTCCTCCATCACTTCCATTGTAAGGTCATTATGAAGGGATCTTCTAATGGTCAGTATGAACAGGAGGAATGATTACAGCAAGAAAAACAGGTTTCACTGTTCATTTGACTGTTGTTTAAAAACACACTTGAAAAACTGTGAACCCATCCTTTAAGACATTATTACAATAACGTGTGTCTGATATGTTTTTTCCACAAAAAAATCTCCTCCTTCTCTCTCATTACAAACTCCATAATCTATAAATATGCAAATATAGATTTAATTTTAGAAATTCAACTGCTGGACACCAGATGTTTCCTACTTCACTATAAAGTTCATTCTCAGTGTTTGTGCACCGGAGGCTTTAAGTTTTCACATCACACTTGTGTAGGTTGCATCCTGGACCACAATTGGCTCCAAAGTAGTTGTGATGTCACAAGTCATGCTCATAGGCCCGCCCCTTAAAACTGGATGCTCCATTTGCCACTTTCAGCAAATGAATATGAAAACAAACTCTGCACAGAGAACAACTTCCAGCTGAAGGAACAAGAAGAAACACATGTTTTTGAGTGGAAAGGGACTTTAAGGAACTTAATGAATGAACTTGAATGAAATTCAAGATTTTTACAAATTTTTACTTTTCATAGTATTCTCTCATAGTGAGGTGTTGATCCTTTTATTTAAATAAAATGACTCACTACTTCTTCTTCTTCTACTGGACAACACAAACATCTTTAGGTGGTCCCAGTAAGTTAAAACTACCGTAAAGGATTATATGAGAAAAACCTGACAGGAATACTGGAACTTAATTGACACAGGAAGACGTCTTTACAGTATTCAAAAACATGTAGGCTTCGGTATAATACGGGGTGGGGGCCCAAGAGAAGAGAAGGTCAATCAAACACTGCATAGAACAGGCGAGCAGCCATCTGGACTATGTACACACTATAATAAACCTGAAACGGTCAGACATGTACTGATAGATGGCAACAGATATGATGAAGGAAGAAGGGAATAAATATCAGTACTAAATTCCTAAACAGGAATATTAGAGAGAACTGGAAATGCATTTCCTGCGGGAAATGCGTGTGAATGCTGAATACTAAATCGCAAAGCATTGCTGAAAATACTAAAGACTCGTTCAGGATCCCCATCTGTACGAATACCATGGCATGTTACATTTAACAGATTTGGCAGTTAATGAGTTGTATGGCGGTGTTTTATTTATGACCACAAGGTGGGGCTATTGGTGCCATGATTCAGTATGTTGTGCAGATTCTCATGGAAAACTTATCTACCAAGTTTCATTTCATTAAAGACAACAGAATTGCAGAAATATCATGTTAAAAAGTTACTTCAGCGCGCCCTTTGGGCAGAATTTTATGAAATGTCACACAGTTCTGTAAGGTCACATTGTGTACAACATTCCCAAAATTGGTCGCAATCCGATTCAGTATTCAGGAGTTATTGACCATTAAGTGCATTAGGCCACGCCTTCAAAAGTTTGCTTTTTTTTTTGTTCAGGGTCCTCTAAACATGGTATGTACCAAGTGTGGTGAAGATTGTATGAAATATGTGCCAACAGAAGCAAAACATACGTTTATTTAAAAAAAACCAAAATGGCGGAAAAATTATATAGGCGCAAATGGGCGTGGCCTATATCAATCTACTCAGCATCATCCAAGGAATATCCTGACCAAATATTTTTTTGATAGGTCTTATCGTTCATGAGTCATTAGCCAAAACGCAAAACAGTTAATTACTGACCACATGGTGGCGCTATTGATACCATGTTTTCATATGTTAAGCCTTTCCAGATGGGACACGTGTATATAAAACATGAGCAGTTTAATACTTTTAGTTTTTGAGATATTAGCTTTCAAACATTCCTCCCATAGACTTTCCATCATAAATTTTAATATTAAAAAATATATAAAATCACTGGATTAAGATAAAGAGCTGAACATTTTGATATTTGAATGGTTTCTGTCGCTCAAAGTATGTAGCTTTCAGCATTCACATTAATTAAGTTGCTTTTTTTCTGCCATTGTACTTTTCCACATCCCAGTCCGGTAGGTGGTGGTAATGCGCCTATAAGCTGGTTTGCCAACCGCCATTAAAACTCGAAGAAGAAAGAAGACGCAGAAGAAGAAGAAATAAATGAAGAAGAAGATCAACCAGGGAGAGATCGTCGTTAATTAGTTAGTTTTCTCTTTTCCTCCGCTGTGACTGAACTCCGGGGGGAAATGTGCAGCTTTCAGGGTCTGAAGGTTTTCGTCCAGCAGCGGTTAACTGCGGCTGTGGAGGAGATATTTGGACATGTTGAGAGGACAATAACCGAGTATGAAGAGGAGATGGACCGCCGACACCGCAGGCTGCTGGACGAGGTTTCCAGACCTGGAATTACAGCAGGTCTGTTGTTTTACTACGACCGAAACATGTTTATCTCTCTGCTAATGTTGCACTGACTCAATTATAACCAGCGGTAATAATTAATCCTTCTACTGCACCGCATTTCAGAGGGAGATATTATTTACTGCACTACATTAATTAATTAGCCTAATAACTGTAGTAACTGGATACTGTTCAGATCAATGTTTTATACATAAAGTGATCATAACATATGCAGTGTTAAAGTTGTTGGAATTAGCTTTACCTTGACAACATCACAGTGCTGCTTACATGGACACGATAATTAATCTGTATTCATTAATATTACATTAATATAGAAGATAAATATAACACTCTGATAGGAGCATTTCACATACTGAGTACTTTTAATTTTGATCCTTTTTGTACATTTCGCTGCCAATATTTCTGTACTTTTACTTAAACACTTAAACACCGTTAAGGTCAAATTTGACCCATTTATATATTTGACAGCAGTAAAAACTCTCTGAACACCAGCGGTGGAAGAAGTTCTCAGGTGCTTTACTTAAGTAAAGTAATATTACCACAATGTAAAATTTAGTGCCCAACCACTACTGGAGTTTTGGCGCTGATACCGATATTAGGGAGTATCGGCTAATATTCTGAGTGAAGACACCGCTTGACTCTGCACCACCAATGGAGTCGGAGCACTATGTAATGACACCATTTATAACTTACCCCAAGCATCTTTTTTCTGCATTACGCTCTGTAAAAAACAAAAAAAGGTTTCATATTGGCGCATATCGGACTGCGATACTGATACATCCGTGATAGGCCGATATCAGCCGATAAAATCAGCTGACAGAAAAATGGGTCAGGCTTTAGTAAAATTACTCCGTTACGGGTTAAATACCTGCAGTTAAGATCATACTTAAGTAAAAGTAAAATTACAAGCTAAATTTACGTGAAGTATTAAAAGTAAAAGTGCTCGTTTTGCAGAAAATCGGCCGCTGTGACAGATATATTAAATCAGACGGATATAAGTTCTGCCACACAAAGTTTGATTAATTTTCAGACTTTTCTCTGAACGTTGCTCTTTTGTGAAATATTGGAAAGTTTTTCCTCTTTGGGCTTCGAACAATTTATTTATTTGGTAGAACTGTGAACAACTTAAACATCTGTAACAAGGAGGATTTTTTTCTATTCATACACTTATTATATATCATTTCATGTAACCTGAAAAGTAACTACAGCTGTCAAATGAATGTGATGAAGTAGAAAGTACAATATTTCCCTCTGAGATGTAGTGGAGTGGAAGTATAAAATAGCATCAACCTGAGTACTTAGTTACTTTCCACCACGGCTGAACATCTTTATTTTAGCCTTAAATTTGATGACTTTTCCTAAAGTGACCCAGAATATACAAATATATTGAAATATTTCAACTTTTTAAAAAAATTTTGTGCAGCTGAGACTAATTTTTGTACAAACTACAGAGGGTGTTCTGGGTTAAATGTGACCTGCATTTATTCAAAAATGTAAAAAATCACCATTCAGAAATGTTGTTGCATTCTTCACAATCAATAACATTAATTGGAACCTATATGACTGTCATGTCCTGTTGTTTTAACTAACACAGGACCATAATATAGTGTCATTGTGAATGTTTTTTCTCCATAAACCTAAAGAATATACTCTCTCTGCTCTCTGAAAGTTTATTTAAGGATTCATCACCCGTTTATTGATGACTGACTGATTGATGAGTGAAAAATAGATGAGTGGTTCAGAAGTTTCATCGAGTCGTGTTTTCTTACTGTTAATAGAGAATTAGGGGGCGCTCGGCCAAGAACCTGGACTAATTTTATGATTAAAGAAAGATTATTATAAAGCTAATCTCCAATTTAGCTTTCTCATCATTATGAGATCATTTGACATATTGGCAAATATGAAGATCTGTGTAGGTTTTTATTACAAAAACATTCCTCTGAGTTTATTTTCTTTGGTGAATAAAATGTCCCTCTGCACATCACTGAGCTCTATAATGAAACATGGTATCAGTGTTGAGTTAACAAACAAATGAATATGTTTGTTTGTCTGTATTTCAGTGTTTCCTGCAGACATCCAGCAGCTGTTGGAGAGTAAAGAAGAGGTTCCCCCTGAGCAGCAGCAGGAGTGGAGCTCCGGTCTGGACCAGCAGGACCCAGAAGATCCCCCACACATTAAAGAGGAACAGGAGGAACTCTGGACCAGTCAGGAAGGAGAGCAGCTTCAAGGGCTGGAGGAAGCTGATATCACCAAGTTCACCTTCACTCCTGTCCCTGTGACGAGTGAAGATGATGATGATGATGCAGAGAAATCTCCGTCCTCACAGCTTCATCAAAGACAAACTGAGGAAATGAAAACAGAAGCTGACGGAGAGGAACCAGCCAGCAACATATGTCCTGAAAGACATTTACAACCGGATAGACATGTGAAGACCTCTCACTTTCCTGAACCCGAGACTGAAGACAGGACTTACTGTTGGGTGGAGATCAGAGAACTTCAACCAGATTTAAACACTCTCAACAATAGCATAGCACCTATAAACGATATGAGGTGTAATACTGGTATAAAATCTTACAGCTGCTCAGAGTGTGGTAAAAGACTCAGCCAGAAGGGGACTCTGCGGAGACACGTGAGAAAAGTTCACAGGAGAGAGAAACCGTTCACCTGCTCGGTCTGTAATGGAAATTTTAGTCAGGCGGTGACATTAGAGCAACACATGAGAATCCATACCGGGGAGAAACCGTTCAGCTGCTCCGTCTGCGCAAAAAAATTCACGCAAAAGAGAAATCTGAAATGCCACATGACGGTCCACACGGGGGAGAAACCGTTCAGCTGCTCCGTCTGCGCTAAAAGATTCACGCAAAAGAGGATTTTGAAAGGCCACATGACGGTCCACACGGGGGAGAAACCGTTCAGCTGCGGCGTTTGTGAGAAACGCTTCACCAGACGGTCGCGAGTCAAGAATCATAAGTGTGTCGCTGAGAGCAGCAGCAGTCTGTAGCAAACGTTTCCATCTAAAGAAAAAGACACCTGAGAGTCGACACAGGAGAGGAACCTGTTTTAGTACATTTAAAAACACTGCATACAGTTGATTTATAAATACTGATATTATTATTATAAATGTGTTGTTGAGAGGAGCAGCTTGTTGATGTGAATTTGGCAACTTTGTGGTAAAAGATTGACAGAAAAGACAAATCTTACAAATGAGTGGAGCCATGTCTGTAAACTATAAAGCTTGAATCAGGGGTAAAATCTTTGATAATTTATGCACACAAATATAGTAAACTATATCTTCAAATTGGAAAAATTGTCCACAGGAATTGATGACTCATACTGTCAAATTAATAGTTTGTCTAATTAGTTATTTGTGTTTTAGAATCACTTAATTTGTGTCCGTAAAGTGCTTTAAAGTTTGTCTCATTATCAACAAACAGAGGAGAGTGTGGACGGACTCTTGTGCTCACATGAGACAATTTTTTTTTTCCCGCTTCTTTTCGTCGTTGCCATGGCAATGCACGTCCATGAATTTGGGGGGGGCGGAGCTTCTGAAGGAGCACGAAGGGAAGGGTGTTAACCGGTTGGGTGTTTAGTTCAAATATCAACAATCTTTCTCGAGAATGACTGATTCTTTTGTTTGATAGCATTCAATTACGACATTTATTCCATTTGTTTCTGTCCCCGTACACTCTGTCATACAGTTTTGATGGTCCATAACCTCAAGACAGTGTCATGAGGTTATGGACAATGTAAAAGCATAATGTGATGGATGCATTATGTGATTATAGTGTCTTTCATATGATTCATATGATAGCATCTGGTTTTGTTTGTAGAAAATGAAAAACTCTGAAAAGTGCTGATACTTTGATGAAATGTATAGATGTACTTTGAGTTTTGACTGTTAAAATCTCTTTGGCTTCCTTTGCAACACAAAAATCTTTATTTTCAGACTTTTCTCTAATCTTCAAGACAAAAAAAAGGTTGGGAACTGCTGCCATACACTGATTTTATGGGATAATAGATTGTTTATATTCTTTGTGCTTACAAATTACTAAGTAGAAGAAAGAAATGAAGTAATTGAGGTGAATTACTAATATGTGGACACATTTTTGTAATATGGGTACACAAGGCGATGTTGAACCTGCCGTATGTAGAGTAAAATCAGCTCGATTCTTTCTGTCAGTATCGTTTCATTCAGCTACATCATCTAACACAATACTTCACTAGTTTATGGCTGACTGCTGAAAACCTGTTTTTAAATAAAGGTTATTTGAGTTGGAAAATTGATTTGTCTCATTTTCTGTTGACATTTCTTACCATGTTTGTGTCTTTGTCACACATGGCAACACAACCAGCACTCAGCATGGAGTCAAACCAACAACCTTCTGCATGAGTTCACTATCGGCTGCTCTGTCAGCGCTGTTTTTTTCCCAGCAGGCAGCAGAACAAATGCAATATTCTGCACTGAATCTAACACACACTCCTGGTACACACAACTATTATGAATTAAAGTTATTTTAAGGCTATTCAGTCTCTTCATTCCTAAAGTAAAGAATACTTAAACTCAGACTGTAGTTGTTGTTATCTAACACTGGAGGACAGTAGATTAACACATGACAGTTCAGTGGAGCTGATCTATAGAATTATAATACCAGCATTTAAAAAAAAAACACACATGCAAATACAGGTTTTATTTTATTAAAATATGAAAAACAATAATCCATCTGTTACAAGAGAGGAAGAACAGGCGGGGAAATACAGACATTACATAAAAGACAGAAAAAGATGAGGCTTATAACTGCACCCTGAGGAACCCCACAGGTGGTATCTGTCAGTATATTAAGAACTGTTCATTTAAACAGAGAACGTTCTGCTCATCGAGAGTCAAATGCTGCATGTGGGAGAACTTGCTGGGATGTATTTTAAAAAGGCAGAACCTCCTGAACAGGTGTTGAGACCTGCAAGTCAAAAGTCAAAGTACAGTTTATACTAAGGCTGTTTAACATGCTTTACCTGGTTAATATCTGAGCGGTCAGTACATGACAGACCTGATAATAAACATACTCAGTTATGTTATTTATTGTGTCTTGCGCAAACTTAAAAGACACCAAAAATATCATTGCAGAGGTGAAACATTGCAATTTCATGGTAAACCAATTTAATGAGGAACACCTGTGCGATCTAAGGCAATCCAATACAACAACTCTGCCATAAATTTTACTTTTACAAAGCTTATACATTCATATGTTTTTGTTGACATTGTCAGAAAGGTGAGAATTCTACTTTTTTTTTATTATCAACGTTGTAGCAGGTGGTGGTGGTGGTGGTGGTGTACCGGAGTTCATTATATTGAAGTGTTCCTAATATTTTGCTCCCCTCATGTCTGTTAATTGGGTGGACAAAATATACTTTTCAATATAACGCTAAACACAGGTGTTCCTAATAAAGTGCATTTCACTAAAAGCCAAAAATGTCAAGCTGCTGGTGGCACTAGATGAAAAGTCAGGGGATCATCAAAGTCAGTAAGAGTCATCCCATGTGGAAAATTAATACTTGTACAAAATTTCATGGCAATCCATCCCGTAGTTGTTGAGATATTAAGCGAATATGTGTATTTTGGAATGGAACCAGCTACTGGAACCAACCCTACCTGCTGCTGCTCTCAACAACACACTTGTGACTTCTGACGTGTGTCTGCTGTCTAAATCTTTTCCCACAAGCATCACAACTGAAAGGTTTCTCTCCGGTGTGGATTCTCATGTGTCTGTTCAAGGCTCCGATTTGACTAAAACCTTTACCGCAGACCTTACAGTTGTAAGGTTTCTCCCCGGTGTGCGTTCGCATGTGATTCACTAATGTTGTTTTGAGATGAAATCTTCTGTTACAAACTGAGCAGCTGAGCGGTTTCTCTTCGGTGTGACTCTTTGAGTGTGTGAACAACGACGAACGCTGCCTGAATCGTCTCCCGCACACTGAGCAGCAGTGAGGTTTCTCCCCTGTGTGGATTCTCATGTGAGACGCGACGTCTCCGCTCCATCTGAATTGTTTATTACAAACCGAACAGCTGAATGGCTTTTCTCCCGAGTGACAACGCATGTGACCGATTAAATGCTGGTACCGAGTCAACTTTTTACCACAAATTGAGCAAGTGAATGGTTTCTCCCCAGTATGGATTCTCATGTGCTGTTCCAGTGTCCCCTTCTGACTGAAACTTGTGCCACAAACTGAGCAGCTGAATGGTTTCTCTCCTGTGTGAACTCTCAGGTGGTACACCAAAGGTCCGCTCTGTGTGAAGTTTTTGCCACAAATTGTGCAGCTAAATGGTTTCTCACCTGTGTGACATCTCATGTGTCTCTGCAGAGTCCCTTTCTGGCCAAATATTTTACCACATTCAGAGCAGCTGTATGATTTAGTTTCAATATTACACCCCATATCATTCAAAATAACTCCACTGTTGTTCAGGATGTTTAAATCTGATTGAGGTTCACGGGTGTCTTTCCAAGTATCACCATCACTGTCCTCAGTCTCAGATTCAGAAGAGTGTGAAGTCTTCATGGTGTCTGGTTGTAAATGTCTATCTGGATGTGAGTTCCCGGCTGGTTCTGATCCTCCACAGTCCTCTCCATCAGCTTCTCTTTCCATCTCCTCAGTTTGTCTTTGATGAAGCTGTGAGGACTGAGGTTTCTCTTCATCATCTTCACTCTTCACAGGGACAGGAGTAGATGGGATCTTGGTGATATCAGCGTCCTCCGGCCCTTGAAGCTGCTCTCCCTCCTGACTGGTCCAGAGTTCCTCCTGTTCCTCTTTAATGTGTGGGGGCTCTGGGTCCTCCTGGTCCAGACTGGAGCTCAACTCCTGCTGCTCAGGTGGAACCTCTTCTTTACTCTCCAACAGCTGCTGGACGCCTGCAGGAAACACAAACACACACATTGTGAATTTCTTCTGATATTTCAGTTGTAAATTTGTTACTAAGAGTCTGTTTTTTAATGAGTCAGAGAGTCAAGTATCTAAATTCAAAAATAAGTTAAAATGGTTATAGTATTAAAGCCGCTGAATGACAGTAAATACACATTTATCATGGTGAAACATGGCACTATTATTTCTGATGCATTTTCATCAATACACACTAGTTAAAATGGTAAAATGTCCAATTACACTTAGATCCAGCACACCACACCATCAACAGCCTCCATGTAAAGTGTTTTACTGTCAGACTCATGTTAACGTGATCTTCTGTAATGTGAAAATGAAATCAATAAAATGTGTGCATTCTGGTCATGGTTCAGTATCCACCGTACAATCAAAGAGTGGTCGATTAATAGATTAATCAATCGACAGAACGTTAATCTGCAACTATTTTGATAAACAATTAATTCTCTTATGTCAGTTTTCAAGCAAAAGTTGCCAACATTTGATGGTCCCGGCTCATTAATGTGAGAATTTGCTGCTTTTCCTTCCGTTAACATTCTAGTAAATTGATTGAAGACAGTTGACTGGACTTAACAAGATATTTGATGACGTCAGCTTGGAGCTTTACAAAATTTTGCTGAGAATTTTTTACAGTTTTCTGACATTTTATGATCAGTTAATTGAGAAAATAATTGGCAGATTAATGAATGATTAAAATAATTGTTGGTTGTAGGCCTAAATCAAACAATTAAACACAAGCAGGTAAAGTAACTAATTCAAACTAATTCTGTAAAAACAATTACAGTATTGTACAAAGGTTTTAGGCAGTTTTGATGTTTAGATTCTTCTACATAATGCAAAACCATCATCCAGTCAGAGTCATAAAGAACTCTCTTCAGCTACAAGAAGAACAAGGAGTCCTTTTAAGGCGAATCGGCTGACAGCAGATATTGATTTCATTAAGGTTTCTTCTGTTAACTCAATTTTGTATGAAGTTAACTGATAAGAACCGTAAGTATAACCCAACAGAAAAGTTAAACATAAATGTGAAACAAACATAAAGTTAAACAAATTTCAATATTTTCTAGACCGGTGAGGATGTGATACTGATAAGGCATCATATAAGTGTGTTTTTTTTTTAAAGTTAAACAAACAGAATTCACCAATTAAGACCTGAATATTGTCTGGAAATGTCACTTTTAATGAATGAATAACACTTTTGAGCCCCACACTCACACATATCGCCTCTCTCTCTCTAACCATGTTTGCTGTCTGTATGAAAACCAAGCAGCAACCTCTGGGGCTGAAAAATGAAGCCAATGCGGAAGTGCCAAAAACTGCAGTTCCTTGAATGGCCACTTGAGGCTCCAAAAGCGAGTCAATCCCCATAGACCTCCATGTTAAAATGCCCAACTTTACAGCAGAAATAAACATGTTTACAGCCTGGTACAAACAACGGTTTTGGTCTCTGTAGCTAATTTCTCCTTTCATGACAACTGTACGGGGGGATTTTTTTTATAACTCACCCGTTTAGATTTTATTAAATCGTAAAGTTCTGCATAATGAAGGACATGGCTGCTTTGAGTGACAGGTCCGCCAGCCGCTAGGTGGCTTGTTTCGCCTCTTTGCCCATTTTTGATTGGCTGGGAGTTAGGCGGCGTCACGCACTGCCAAGATGGCGACGGCCGGAGCGGCTCACTTTGAGCTTCAAAACCACACTTCAGAAACCAACTGGTGACGTCATGGTAAGTACGTCCATATCTTTATACAGTCTATGATTAAAACATGTGCTGCAGCCACTCTTAATTGGTAATTAAGCCAGAGCCAATCAGTGACTGCTATAGTGGTCAGATGCTTCAGCCTTGCTGCTCATGTTTCATCTTGTGCTTCTGCTAATGTTTATCTGAACAGACGGACTGTTTCAGTGAATATTATCAGTACTAGTTAATTCACAGTATGGAAGACTTTTATTTGAAACTGTGTTATTTTCGCTGGTGTTATTTGGAGATGCATTTTTGCCGATTCAGTTATCAAGCTGTCAGTGAGCTTATTACAACACTTCAGTGATTCCTGATATATGTATATTGTTCATTTTATATTATTTTCAGACCACAACACCTTTACAGAATGGAAATATGAATCATTGTGACTTACAGAATAAAATCCTTTCCCTGACTCTTTGTCTGGAGTCTTTCTATCGTCAGTCCTTCCAGGAAATTGCAATTTTGCGATCGCAATAATTAATGCAAATTCAAGAAATCTCCGCAACTTTTCCGCATGAAATGTCCAATTCAACAGACACTTGTGATTTGGACCAGTTGTCTCAATTTGGTCTTTTTCATCATCGCAGCGCATTCAGCAAAGATTCAGGTACATTCAGGTGAAGATGGACAGATCTCACCTGCCAACATAAGTGAACAGTGGAGGGAAACTGTTTCGTATTCCTTGTAACATTGTGGTCAACAACACGAGGAAACTTCAGTAGACAGTCACTTTTCTATCAGGAAGCATAAGAAAACTTTCTGCAATCAATAAACAACATATTTGGTGCCAATATTGAGGTGAAAGTTTATTTAATAAAAGAACTCAAGAACAGTATTTTCTTTTTTACATAACTTTGAGCCCATGATTCTCATGTTCAGAAAATACATTAATAGTTAGTCCTGAGATATAGTTGTTTCTTTGCAGGAAGCTTTTTAATCAAGGAAACGATTACATATGACTCTTTATTGGAAGTACTTTTTTAAAAATCGCATTATTTATCACTTTGCTTGCAAATTTTCCCACAATTTTACCACAATGAGAGCACATAAAACATCGCAAATTGTATCGCAATTTTTGTGAAAAGCTGCAGCAAAATCAAACATTTTTGGCCGCAATAATCACAAAAACCTCAGTGAAATCCTGGAGGGAGTAAAAAGTGCTGCCAACAAGTACTTCCTGAAGTCTGCCTCTTCAAACCACTGACACTAATAACCCCTGTCAGTCAGTCAGTCAGTGAATAAATGAGTAAGTAATAACTAAATATCAGTGGTTCTGTCTGGACTGACCCGCTCCGTGCTGCTCGTCTTCAGGCTTCATCGTGGTTTCATCCTCCGGCAGCAGACCCGCTGCTCTGCCCGCTCTGCCCGCTCCGTCACTCCGTCACACTGCCTACAACACACCGATCATCTCCGCAGCAGCCGCTCGGTGAACCGCGGCGGGACTTCAGCCGTTTCTTCTCCTTCATTCCACTTACGGCAGAAAGTGGTTGACCCGCTCATGAGCCGACACCACGGGGAATAGTGTACAACTTTTCTGTGCACTTTGGTTCTCTTATATTTTTATTATCATCATTATTATCATGTTATACATCCGTGATAACGGCACAACTATCAGCCATAGAGGAAAAAAACAGAGCGACTGACTTCCGCATCGACGGCTGATCGCTTTAGACTGTAGGATCATTTTAAGTTGCTGCCCTCTAGCGGTGATTCCTGTCTGACTTTACTGATATTAATGCAGACAGATAAAAGGATAAGTCTGGCGATTTTCCATATTTTTCTTTATGTTTGGATCCAAACCAACAACGAACTGATCTATTAACAAGTATTGTGTGTGTATCAAAGCCTGATATATCTTATTCCTCTGTTGTTGTCCAGAAACTATAAAAAAAACACATCAGTGAGCCACGCCGCTGCACTGAGTGACATGTTCCTTCATCATTAAGTTTGGTTTATTTGTTTAGAAACGACTCAAGACTAGGAGGCAACTATTTTGATAATCAAATAATAGCTTTAGTAATTTCATGCTTTTTTTCAATGCAAAAATGCAAAAAATCTTCTGGTTGCAGTTTTGCTCGAATGTGACGACTTGAAGCTTTTCTGTGTCACACATGAACTGAATATCTTTTAGTTTTTCGACTGTTGATCAAATAAAACAAGGTATTTGAAGACGTGACCACAAGTTCATTTAAAAGGCAAGATAATTAACTGAAAATAAAAAAATAATGGTTAGTTGCAGCCCTCAAAGGTTCGAAGGTTTCTTTATTATTTTTATTTTGAATAAGTGAAGTTATATTAACATCAAGACGCCAACAGATCGGCTATATTTAATACCAGATATGCATTTCCAGAATGTTCTGCTGTCTGTAGAGAAAAGCAACACATACAAAGTCCTTTTCCAAAAATCTTCAGACTTTATTAATTGCACATATTTTTTGTATGTCTGGTTTATCAGGACAGTTATACAGTACAGATGTCATGTGATCACAGGCTGAAAAACAAATATGACAAATTCAATGCAGATTAATGATAAAAAAGGGGCTTTTTCAACACTTTGAAATACATGTAAGTCTTGTAAAGTTTAATCAGGATCTTATGTTTATAGTTTCGACTGTCTCCACGGTGATGGTGGTCGCTGGGCTCAGGTCTTATCTGTCTTTTGGCAGCTCCTGATCAGTTTCTTCATATATTATCAATCCTTCTATAGTTTTCTCATCCTGTAGATCTGTAAGGGATTTCTTCTCCGTTACTCTTCCTGACGCTTCTTCCAATTTTTTTCCACTAAAGGTTTTTTTTCTGACAGTTTGAATCTTGAGCTGCAACGATTTATCAATTCGTCCATCAACAGTAAAATTACCGCCAGCTATTTTGATAACCAATTAATCATTTTGAGTCATTTTTAAGAAATAATAATGCACAAATCCTCTGATTACAGCTTCTCAAGTGTGATTATTTCCTGGTTTCTTTAGTCCTCTATGAACACGTTTGGGTTGTGGACTGTTGGTCTGGACCAAACAAGACATTTGAGGGCGTCATCTTGGGCTTTGGGAAACATCTATTGACATTTTTCACCATTTTCAGGAGTAAACAACTATTTAAGAAAAAAAATGAAGATTAATAGATAATGCCTGATTTGAACAGAGGGATCAAAGGATAGAGGATGTTGTACTGCTGCTTTGTGATACTGGGTTATATAAATAAAAACTGACTTGAATGATTCTAAGCAAATTGTAACTACGACTAGTTTTTCTAATTTCAAACACTGAGGTAGGTGGTAAGATATCGAACACGGGAAGCTAAAACATCCAACTCTCTCAGCAGCTTCATGTATCGCTGCTCTCAACGACACACTTGTGGTTTTTAACACGAAACAAGCGAGAGAACTGTCTGTTACAAACTCTGCAGCTGAAGGGTTTCTCCCCGGTGTGGGTCCTCGTGTGTTTGGTCAGATCTTCTTTGCGATGAAAACCGTTACCGCAGACTGTGCACACGTGCGGTCTCTCGCCGGTATGGGTTCTCATGTGTCGCGTGAGAGTTCCGTGTTTGATGAAGCATTTCCCGCAGTCGCTGCACATGAAAGGTTTCTCCCCTGTGTGGGTTCTCAAGTGTGCCACAAAGTCTGCTCTCCATCTAAAAAGTCTCTTACAAACTAGACAACTGTACGGCTTTTCGCCCGTGTGACACCTCATGTGTCTGTTCAGGGTTTCCCTGCGGTCAAAACTTTTATCACACTGAGGGCAGGTAAATGATTTTGTACCATCAGTTCGCTCGTCCTCGCTTTCAAGGAGTTTATGAACGATATTGTCATTAACAATATTATTATTCAGAGCCTTTAAACCTGACAGAGGGTCTCTGGTCTCCGTCCACGTTTCGTCTTCACTGAGTGGTTGTAAATAACTATCTGGATCGAAGCTGCTGACTGGTTCTGGTCCCTCACAGTCGTCTTCATCAGCTTCTGTCTTCATCTGTTCAGTTGAGCTGCTGGCTGGAGGCTCTCCGGTGCTCTGAAGCTGCAAGGACTGAGGTTTCTCTTCATCATCTTCACGTGGGACGGGAATGTATGTGAACCTGATGATATCAGCCTCCTCCAGCCCCTGAAGCTGCTCTCCCTCCTGACTGGTCCAGAGTTCCTCCTGTTCCTCTTTAATGTGTGGGGGCTCTGGGTCCTCCTGGTCCAGACCGGAGCTCCTCTCCTGCTGCTCAGAGGGAACTTCTTTATTCTCCAACAGCTGCTGGACATCTGCAGGAAACAATTAACGCTCATTATAGAAAAATATGTATTAAAAGTTTATAAGCTTGATACTAGAGCTGCAATGATTAGTCGATTAATCGGCAACTGTTTTGATAATTGATAGGCTAAATTGTTTGGAGTCATTTTTAAGAAAGAAAATGTCAAAATTCTCTGATTCCAGCTCCCCAGATCAGAGTTGTTCCAATCTTGATATCAAAATCAGAAATGCCTCCGATACAGCCTTAAATGCTGGATTGTGTATCGGCGAGTATGCCAGTCTGTGCACTGATCTGATATCATGTAATTTATTAATAAACCCGGATAAAACAGCAGTTTTCCCAGAAATCAATTCTTCTTCACTGCTTCAAAACAGCAGCCTACAGAGCAAGCTGCGCTGTGCAACCACTGGCAACTACTGTTTTAGAGCGGCGAAGAAGAACTGATCTCCAATAAACAGTATAACGTTAGCTGTTAGCAAAATATCAGCAATTTGGCCAATATTTTACACTGGAAAGTCCTGACAGTAAAGAGGCAACGTGTACAGTGTGCAAGGCTTTAGTCTCGAGGACTGACACTAGTGTTGCCAATTTCAACACCAGCAATCTTATCAGCGCCGCAATGTAACCGTGCTGGGCCTTGAAATAGCCTATCCTCATCCTATCCTGACACTTGTGTGGCAGTAGCTATATTTTTCTCTGTATGTGGGCTATAGCCGTTTATGAAAGCCTTATAACATTATATTATTCTGAAAAAAACTCAGCATAACATACAGGCTAACTAACTTCACACAATAAGGCTGCTAAGCTAAGCTGCTAAGCTAAACACTGTCAACTATGCAGGAACCCACCTGTTAACATACTGCATCCTTCTTCACGTCTGACAGGATTTACCGTTTCAAATATAGTCGTGATTTTCGTAAATTTGGCAGAAAATTCCGCAGGTTTTTCTTTGTTGAGCCGTTTTTGGGCACCGCTTTGATATTTTCATTTTCTAAGTGTCTCAGCGGTGCCGATGCTGTCACTGAGCTGTATTGATTTGAATTTCCCGCCTAATGTATTAATTGGACCAAAAATCCCTGACGTATCAAACAAAGAAAACTATCGACCGGTAAAGTTATTATGTTCAAAATACAGACAATATCATGACCTGACCCCTACGTTACGGCAAAAAAAAAAAAAAAAAGTTAGTTTAGTTAGTTAGGTAGATGTTTTACAGGCGGGGGCTGCGGGGGTATACTTTACGGCCCAGAATCTTATAAAGCATTTGAAGATGCATAACGCTAACGATAGCAATCATATCACATTCATACATACTTAGTTGTATAGAGCTGTTAGTTTTTTTAACGTAATGGTATAGGATCAGTACTTGGTATTGGCCGATACACAAGTTCAAGTATCAGAACATCTCTACCACAGATGTCAATATTTTCTGGTTTCTTTAGTCCTCTATGACAGTAAACTGAATATATTTGAGTTGTGGACAAAACAGCATTTGAGGACGCCATCTTGGGCTTCAGGAAACAATGAACAACATTATTCACCATTTTCTGACATTTTATAGACCAAACAACTAATCGATTAATTGAAAAAATAATCAACAGATTTATTGTTAATGAAAATAATTGTTAGCTGCATAATTTTCTCATCAAGGTGGTTAAAAGACTCTTTAGAGCCGCGCTACGTGCATTTAAACGACTTTCAGCGGTTTTAATCATTAATTATCTCTTAGAGAAGCCGCCGGTTTACGTTACCCGTCTGTGACCCGACTGACCAACACACGAGACACAAATCTATCACCGACCCTGTAATTATTTCCTAGCTGTATAAAGATAAAACTCCAACCTGCTGCTCTCAGCACAGTACCCTGTTTGGAAACCTCGTCCAGCAGCCTGCGGTGTCGGCGGTTCATCTCCTCTTCATATTCGGTTATTGTTTTCTCAAAATGTCCAAATATCTCCTCCACAGCCGCAGTTAGCCGCTGCTGGACGAAAACCTTCAGACCCTGAAGGCTGGACATTTCCCCCGGAGTTCAGTCACAGCGGAGGAAAAGAAAAAACGACGCGTTTTTAATAAAATGTATATTTTGTTTCAGTAGATGTTTTTACTCGCTGCAACGCCTGAACAATCACTTCCTACTTCTTCTTCTTCTTCTTCTCTCGCTTTACTGGCGGAAACAACTTTAACGTGCATACCGCCATCTACTGTACAAAAGTGTGTAACATCATGTCATTTTACCCTGTTTCTTAAATTCTACACACCAACCTTGATGAATCCAGATATAAACGAGAAATTGAGTCTTCCTGCTTATTTTGTAAAAACTCAGATGAAAATGTTTCACATTTGTTTTGAAATTGTTCTCATACAGAGAAATCTGGTCAGACATCCTAGAGTTCATCCAAACACATTTCATTGCGGATTTTTCTTTATGTTTTAAGGATGTTTTCTTTGGTGTGTTTGATTGTAAGAAGGAAAATATTTTTTATAATAAATTTCTTATTTTTACTTGCTAAATATCACATCCACAAATGCAAGTTCAGTGGTTCTAAACCACTCTTTCCAGTCTTTATAAATGATCTCAATGAATCTGTGAACTCCATAAGATATTCAGAAAACTCTAAAGCAAAGCACCTCACAGGACTGGTATTGAACTGATATTGAAACATCTTTGTCTGAAGTTGGTGCTATGATTTGAACTATTTGCCTGAACCCCTGGGACATAAATTGCTGATGTTGTCTTTTGTATGTCCTAGTGTTTTGTATGTATTGCATATGCTATTGTTGTTAATAAAGTTTAAAAGTTAAAAAAAAAACCTTGCTGATTCCCTGACTTTCCATCTAATGCCACTGCAGGTTGACATTTTTACTTGTGTTGAGATCATAGTGTGTTGTTGTCTATCGAGTTGGTCCTGACATTTAAGCTCTATTCATCTGTGACTTTTTTGATTCATTATTTTATAAAACTACATGTATCTGGACAATTATATATTTTTGCCATCAAAAACATTACATTTTTTTTTCTTAAATGATTATCTTTATAGATTTTATTATCTCAATCAAATTCATTTCCTTAACATTATTGATGATCTATTGTTTCTTCTCATCCACAAAAGTCATACCTTCCCCTGTCACGTTTCCCTATTTTGTAGAGAGTATTATTTAGTCCTGTATGACCAAATCAAAACCTTGATATTATTGTCTCCTTTTTCTTCCTGTACATCTCATTTCTCCAACTTTTCTTTGAATGCTGTAAAACCACCGTCCCTTCCTCTCTTCCTCTCATTGAAAAGCTTCCTCTTCTATGGTTTTGGGAGTTTTTACACTACTGGGTGTATTACTGCCCTGAGTGGGATTTTTTTTTAAAAATTTACTCAGATCACAGTTCATACTCTTGGATATAGACCTGTATCATGCAGAATTTTTATAATCAGCTGGTGGTTCTCGATTTGGTCAAAGAAAGATTTTTAAAAGCTTCTAATGGACGCTTGACCCATAAACAGGCCTACATTCATTAGATTTGGCAAGTATGATGTTTCCAGAAATCACCAGTGTATTGTCAACTGTGCAACTGCAGATTCAAATAAAGTATTATTTATATAATCGGCCAGTTTGTGATTTAGTTTAGTCTATACTAGAGTTAGACAGATATATTGGACAGACCAATATATCTTTGCCAATGTGTTGGTGTTTAGTTCAACAGTAAACAGTAGTTAGCAAGAGCACAGACAAGTTTATTTTTCAACTTTTACATTTCCCGCTCTAGTACATCTGTCACAATTATTTAAAAAAAATGGATCAAAAATGTTTATGTCATCAATAAAACATTTTCTGATTATTTTTACTTGCAAAAATTAAAATAGCCTATAAATAAAATTCCTCGTCAAGTCAATGTCAGAAATTAAAGAAAAAAGTTCCCAGAGCTCAAGTTGACATCTTCAAATGTCTTGTTTTATTTGACCAACAGATGAAAGAGGAGAGAATTTAAATTTACAGTGATATAAAAACAGGGAAAAGCAACAAATCCTCACAGTTTAGAAAGTTGTGAATGTAACTACTAAGTTTATACAGTATTGAAAAAGTGTATTGAAAAACAGTATCAAGTTTATTACAACTGTACACTGAAAGTTTGACTTTTCCACAAAATGCTGTCTGATTGATTTTTTTAAAAATGTGAACAATTCATTTTATTCTTATTTTTATATTTTAATAACTAAAATAACGTCTATAAATGGGCTACGGGTGATCAAAATTCATCTGAACAAGTTCCAACACCCGTGCAACCGTTGAGTCTGAGATAATAGGAGTCACAAAAATGACTTAAAACACTTTTTTTACATGTTAGACATTGAACACATTGATAATTTTGACCACTTCCAAGAGCCTGGCAGGAGAATGTGTGACTGGTAAAGTTTAAAACACAACATGTATCAATACTTACACTGTACAGTGTTCAGCTGCCTGCGCTGCTTATCACATAATGTTAACTATTAGCTAACGTTAGCTAGCGGGTTTGCTGTTAATGTTTACATTAACATTACACATATATTTGCTGGAGTGGGAGAAATCTTGCGCTACTGTTGATGTCCAGCGTGATGATGGAGACTCTGGGAAATGTTGAGTCTGTTTGTTTGCTGCGTCACATGTAGTTTTAAATGGGGAAATCTGCAACTTTGTTTTAAGGGTCTGTTCAAAACATGCCAAACTGGCCATGTGGGTAGTTAATTTTAGAAGGGGCATTACAGCCACACTCCGGGGCATCCAGGGCACTAGCCGTGGTATAATTCCTGCCCTGCTGCTCTAAGTATATAGAAAATTTTCTGGTTTTTAGGGCACAGTGGAAATGCAGGGCAGAACAAAGCACCAAAGCCTTACAGGTTGTTAATGGGACGCTCCAGGTTAGTGACATGTCTGTTGTGCTCTGAACATCACAGGAGATTTATGGTGCTGCTGCTGCCTGAATTCATTGGAGAGTTTTGAGGACTCAAATCAACTTGGCCACACCATGAGATCATCTATGTTAACCTAAGCTTCTGTGACATGAACACACTTGTGGTTTTTGATATGCGACCGCCTGTTAAATCCTTTGCCACAAATACAGCAGCTGAATGGTTTCTTGCCTGTGTGGACGGTCATGTGCTCTGTTACAGATCCTTTCTGTGTAAATCTTTTACCACAAATCGAACAACTAAATGGTCTCTCGCCAGTGTGAATTCTCATGTGTTGAATCAATGTCCCTCGCTGACTAAAACTGCTGTTACAAACTGAGCAGGTGAAAGGCTTTTCTGCTGTATGAATCCTAAAATGTATGAGCAAATTTGAATTATATCTGAATCTTTTCCCACAAATCGAGCAACCAAATGGTTCTTCTCCAGTGTGACATCTCATGTGCCTCTGCAGAGTTCCTTTCTGGCCAAATTTTTTACCATACAAAGACCAGCTAAATGATGAGGGGATATTAGAAGATCCTCTGTTTCCTGTGCAATCATTGCTCTGCTCAGCTACCTGTTTAGAAATGTGTGAAGTTTCATAATTGCTAACCCCTGGTCCCCGGTCCCTGGTCTCCAAACATGTTTCGTACTCAATAACTGGTTGTAAATGTCCATCTGGATGTGAGTTCCTGGCTGGTTCTGATCCTCCACAGTCCTCTCCATCAGCTTTTGTTTCCATCTGTTCAGTTTGTCTTTGATGAAGCAGTGAGGACTGAGGTTTCTTTTCATCATCTTCACTCTTCACAGGGACAGGAGTGAATGTGAACTTGGTGATATCAGCCTCCTCCAGCCCTTGAAGCTGCTCTCCCTCCTGACTGGTCCAGAGTTCCTCCTGTTCCTCTTTAATGTGTGGGGGCTCTGGGTTCTCCTGGTCCTGACTAGAGTTCCTCTCCTGCTGCTCAGGGGGAATCTCTTCTTTACTCTCCAACAGCTGCTGGATATCTGCAGGAAACACAAACACAGGTTTAAATAAAAATCTGATTTCACATTAACACTGAAACACTGGCATTGTGGTCGGGATACCCCCTCGTTCCCTATAATTACCCATGGATTAAGTTAAACCATTCCTCTGCTGTAGGGCAGAGTAATTCATGAATATGTTATTGCATATTTGTGAAAATCATTGTGTTTTCGTTACCTTAGAATGGGCCCTTTACATCTACATAGGCAGTTTCCACGGAGCCCGCCATGTTGCACCACCATGTTTCTACAGTAGCCCTGAATGGACAAACCAAACACTGGCTCTAGAAGGGCCTTTTGCATTTTTCGCAAGTTTCACGGCCACTGTAGTTTCTCCTACATGTTTGCAGGGGAGGGGGAAGGGTATTCAGCTGGTTGCAATCTGCAACCTCACCGCTAGATGCCACTAAATCCTACACACTGGCCCTTTAAACAGCTCTACATGCCGACAGCCATCACTGATATTGAGTGTTTGGTAACATGGGTCCCTCCACTCTGCAGTAAACAGAAAATAAATTTTCTGGCATCCCGTTGTCTTTTTCAATACTACAACCTTTTTAAGTTATTTTTTAAATTGAGATAGTTGACTCTCTGACTCATCCAAAAAACAGGCTCTTAAAAACAAATCTACCACTGAAATCTCAAAAGGAATTCACATCCATATATTTCATTAATTAGTGTGTTTGTGTTTCAGTGTTTCCATTCCAGCACATTTGAGAAGCTGAAACCTACTTATTTTTTTAATTGCTTAAAAAGTGAGTACAACAATTATTCAATTGTCAAAATAGTTGCTGATTAATCTTCTGTCACACTCCAGCAGCTACAACAGTAACATCCTGCTTACACACTGATGCTTCAATATTAATAATCTAATGATGATAATATATCAGTCAGAGGGACCAAACCACTTCTTTTACTGTATTACTTTAACGACATCAAGCTGATAATACTTATGTACTTTTACTGCAATACTTTAACTACATCAAGCTCAAAATACTTATGTACTTTTACTGCAGTAGTACAGACTTACTTGTGATGGAGTATTTTTACATTACTGCATTGGTACTTTTACTGAAATAAAGGATCTGAGTACTTCTTCCACTGCTGCTGCTGTATTTTTTGATTGAAGTATGACCTCAAACTGATGTAAATATGTATAGAAATGTTTAATGAACAAACCTGCTCTGTGTAGCTGAAGTTGAGGGTTGAAGACAGCGTCCAGTAGTTTGCGTTGTCGCTCGTTCTCCTCTTTTGATCGAGAAAGTTCCTCCTCGTACTCTGCTATCGATCTTTCAAACAGCACAAATATCTCTTCAGCAGCCGCAGTTAGTCGCTGCGTCACCGACGCTCTCAGCATTTGGACTTTAGACATTGTCACACAAAGACAGCGACTGTTTATTCAAACAAACTCCGTGAAACACGCGGCTTGCTGTGTTTCGATTGATCTGAGTAAGCTAACTTCTTTAGCTTTGTAGGCTATCGGGGACTGAATCAGAGGCAAAACATGAAGAAAACAAAGTAAACCTCATTAAGTCCACTCAGACAGGTTTGTCCAGACAGACACTCTGACGGGCAGGACGGCAGACTGTGGGGTACATCCCAAAGCAATCGTATCCGTTTCTCTCACTTGTGTCTTTTCATTGCAGCCCCTCCCACCGCGGAGGCGTGAAGAGAAACTTGCGAGAGAGGAAACGAGAAATCTTTTTAGAGAAATGAGACATCCTCTCCTCTGAAGCGTCACGCGAAGCGACGTATTTCTGATGACGGCGGCAGCTGATCACAGCTGGATCAGCTGTCAGGCGGCTTTAACAGCTTTAGCAAACACCTGCACATGAATAAAAACCTGCATTCTGTATTTATACTCAGTCCTGCTCAGAGGCACAGGAACCATTTCTCCTGGCAGAGTGAGTTCATATCATTTATTAATTATTTGAGCCCGTATTTATTGATAATCTGATTGTAATTTCATTATTTAATAACCCAGAATATAATCAGGATGTAATTTGAACAATGGAAATTATTTTTTCGCTAAATGTTTCAGGGAAAATTGAAATTATGTACCTCATATCACCTGACGGTCGGGGATTTTCAGCCTTACATGTCGCTGAATGGAAATGACGACAAATTATGTAAAATATAAATGTGTTTAAAATGTGTTTCTTGCTGACAGAAAAACTATCCCTGACTTTAATTTTATCCATAATAAAAATCAATGGGGGAAATAACAGATCATGAAAAGAAAAATCTTTCTAATAAATTAGGAAATTTGTTTATGGTTCTTTTGTTGATCAGACTGACAATTAACACGTTTAACTAGATAATGAATTAGAAAACAAAAACATATACATTTGGGAGGGATACACTTGAGTTTAATCTGTATTCTGTCTCCACTGCGGTATGAAACTGCCGTGATGTTGTGATGTATTAAATCAGTCCGATCAATAACTGATATCTAATAAAGGGGTGTGACGGTCATGAAGAAAACAAAGTGAACTTCACAAAGTCCACTCCAACAGATTTGTCCAGACACAGAGACTATAACGGTTCATCCTGGCAGAATATTTACATCACCAGCGGGAATAACGGCAGAAAGCTTCCGGGTCATACTGCTCGTTTCCGGTACACGGCCGTAGAAACTTCAAAGTAAAAGACCTAAAGCGTTACTGTATTTGAGTCAAAAGTTCCAGATTTTTTAGATTTAGCTGAAAAAATATGAGCAAAAAGATTTAAATGATAAAAGATAATACAATAAAAGCAATAAAAATAAGAATAAAATGATGAAATGTTACAGAAAATAAATCATAATACATTTAATTTGTAATGCACGTCATTGGCAGTGAATCTCAAAGTGCTACAATGTTAAAAATATACAGCACACAATATAAAGAAAATTACAAGAGTTAAGATGAAAAAACCTTCCTGAATAAAGGAATGGTTTTTAGGCCTTTTTAATAGAGACTAGAGTCTGTGCTGCCCTCAAATGGTTAGGAAGGCTGTTCCACAAGCAGACTTGATCCCCCATCCTGCAGAGCTTAGTATTGGTAACATTATTGGTAATAAAACAGTAAAACGTCAATAAATAAATAATAAATAAAAGAGGTCTAACAGCTAAAAGAGAAGAACTGGAAGATCTTCCTGGTTCATAAACTAAAAGCATTTCTGAGTGGTAGTCTGGTGCAAGACCATGTAGTTCCTTATAAACTAATTAATTTATCTTGTGAGGTTCGTCAGACTTGAGAAGTGTCTGCAGCCTTCAGGTTATGTATAATCCCAACCACCCCCCCCATTCAGAGGGAATGGTAATTTCCCCCTGTGAAACATTCACTCTTGGATCAGGCAGACAGCAATTTTTGTTATAGAAAAAGAAAAGAAGAAAAATACTGGAAATGCACAAAAAAATGTAACTGCAAGTTGAGTAGTTGTTTTAATCTGATCCAACGGAACTGAATGATTGTTAGCTTCAACTAAAATACCAGTCAAATGTCCCATCCTCAAAATATTAAAAAATTCCTGTAGCCAATTTTCTATCGCAAAGCAGTTATGTTTATGCACTTTTTACTCTTTTCCAAACCAAAAATGCCAAAGTTGTTGTTATTGTTACTTTTTTTGATAACTGTGGAGTCCTCAAACCCAGTATGCACATCTTTGGGAATATAAGAAATTTTATATTTAACATAGTTGATAACATATCAATCACTTGTTTCTAAAACCACAGCTTTTGCCTTTATTAATAACATATATCCAAAACATTCCTGCTTGTAAAGCACAGTGGAAATACTGCGCAGAACAACGCACCAGAGTCATACAGGTTGTTGATGTGAAGCTCCAGGTTAGTGACATGTCTGTTGTGCTCTGATCATCACAGGAGATTTATGGTGCTGCTGCTGCCTGAATTCATTGGAGAGTTTTGAGGACTCAAATCAACTCAACCACACTATGTGATCATTTACGTTTCACAACATAAGTGTCTGTGAAATGAACACATTTGTGTCTTTTGATATGCGACCGCCTGTTCAATCCTTTGCCACAAATACTGCAACTGAACGGTTTCTCGCCTGTGTGGATGGTCATGTGCTCTGTCACAGATCCTTTCTGTGTAAATCTTTTACCACAAATCGAACAACTAAACGGTTTCTCACCAGTGTGAATTCTCATGTGTTGACCCAATGTCCCTCGCTGAATAAAACCGCTGTTACAAACTGAGCAAGTATAAGGCTTTTCTGCTGCATGAATCTTCACGTGTCTGGCCAAATTGGCATTCTTCCTGAATCTTTTCCCACAAATCAAGCAACCAAATGATTTCTCTTCAGTGTGACATCTCATGTGGCTCTTCATATTGTCTTTGCGGACAAATTTTTTTCCACACTCAGAGCAGCTAAATGATTTTTTACCAGTATTACATTTCAAATCATTGCTTTTTTCATTATCGCTCTGTTCAGCCACATGTTTATGAAGCTGGAAAGAATCGTAATGACTAACTGGTTGTAAATGTCTATCTGAATCTGAGTTCTCGGCTGCTTCTGATCTTCCACAGTCCTCTCCACCAGCATCTGTATTCAAATGCTCTGCTTCTCTGTTCTTCTCGATTTGATTTTGATGAATCTGTGAGCACTGAGGTTTCTCTTCATCATCTTCACTCTTCACAGGGACAGGAGTGAATGTGAACTTGATGATATCAGCCTCCTCTAGCACTTGAAGCTGCTCTCCCTCCTGACTGGTCAAGAGTTCCTCCTGTTCCTCTTTAATAAAATGTGTGGGGTTAATGTGTGGGGGCTCTTGGTCCTCCTGGTCCAGACTGGAGCTCCTCTCCTGCTGCTCAGGGGGAACCTCTTCTTTACTCTCCAACAGCTGCTGGACGTCTGCAGGAAACACACACACAAAAAAAGATTTCATATCAACACTGAAACACTGGCATTTTATTGTCTGAAACCACCCTTCATTTCCCATAATTCCCCATTAAACCACTCCTCTGCTGTTGGGGAGAGTAATTCATGAATATGTTACTGCATATTAGTGAAAAGAAATGACAACAATGTTCACCCGAACTTTCCCTTTTAGTACTTTTAATTTGAGATCGATGTATTTTACGCTCTAACTAACCTCAAGGCTTCAGACACTGGAAACGGTGCACATCAGCTTCACTAAAACAACATGTTGGCTTATAACTCACAGTAATCAGTGTGAAAGATTGTTTGGTGGAACACCTGTTTGTGGAAAGTCAAAATTAAGGAAAGCCGAAAAGGTCATGGTTTATCTCCCTTTCTTCTCTATACTTCTTGTAGTATAGTTTTATGTCGGTAGCTGATGTTCATAAATTATGTTGAGACGAATAATGACCGTTCGGCTTTCCATACAATTAGAGAGAAACAACGTTGCAGACATCAACGTTGAGATGTTTCAGTGTGTTTACCAGTGTTTCGGTAACTAGCCAAATGTGTCGTGGCCGCTCGTAGTGAGCAGACCCTCCTAAAAGCCTTATCAAGTCTACTTCAATAATCATCTGTGGTTATTATCTTAGCTAAACATTTACGTAAGTAACATTGTGCTCAGCAAGACGATTCACCTCTTGTAACGTTTCTTATAATGTGTGAAACAAATGGTACCATAGTAGCTGGTAGCTATAGCCTGTCTTGGGATTATTATTTTTTTTTTTACCGTTATCCTCAATCGGAAAGTGTCCCATATTCAACTAGTTAACCTGCTTGGTCACTGTGTAACGTTACATACTAAAAGTACAGTATGTGGCTAAATATTGTGTAAACTGTGTGTTCACCGGGTTTGACCAGCCTATCGCCTGTTTAACCTAAGATGTATATTTATATACAGTCAACAAGAGTTAGACTGTAAACTATATATAGTAAATGGTTTACTCTCAAGCAAGCTAACATTTGAAAAGATTGATTTCAGAAAAATAAGAGAATGTGAATGCTTGTTTGCGACACCATTTAATTTACATAATGCAAAACAAAAAGGACCTGACGAACATATACTGTTTCAATTTCAATTTAAGATAATTTAAGGCTTTTAGGAGGACATCTGTTCGTGTTTTCAACAGCTGCCGTCGGCTGAAAGTCGCCAACTAACCCAAACACCTGTAAATTGGAATCATGTGAACACTGCAGCGGCTGGTTTAGCTGCTATTTAACTGACAGTGAGAATAAACGCTGAAACTTTGCAAACCTGCTCTGTGCAGCCGAACCTCCGGCATCACAAAGACGTCCAGTAGTTTGCGTTGTCGCTCGTTCTCCTCTTTTGATCGAGAAAGTTCCTCCTCGTACTCTGCTATCGATCTTTCAAACAGCACAAATATCTCTTCAGCACCGACGCTCTCAGCATTTGCATTTTAGACATTTTCACACACAGACAGCAACTTTTTATTCAAACAAACTCAATGAAACACGCGGTTTGCTGTGTTTCGACTGATCTGAATAAATTTACTTTTTTATTTTTATTTTTTATTTTTTTTTAAGCTTTGTAGGCTATCGGGGACTGAATCAGAAGCAAAACATGAAGAAAACAAAGTGGACACACTTCGACGGTTCACCCCAGCAGGATGGCAGATTGAGATTTACCGGCACCAGCGGGAACAACGGCAGTAAACTTCCGGGTTATACTACTGGTTTCCGGTACAAGGTCATAAGAAATCTTCAAAGTAAAAGACCAAAAGCTTTACTGGCATGTGTGTCAAAAGTTCCAGCTTTTTAAAGAAAAATTTAGCTAAACAAATATGAGTTTTTAAAATTTTTTGTCAGACCTGAGTGTCTGTAGTCTTCATGTTGTGTATGACCCGAACAGAAGGAGGGGTAATTTTCCCTAGTGAAATTTACATCCTTGGATTGGATGTACATCCTATTTTTTATTATACTACTGCAAAGGAAAAGCTTAATTTGTTATTTTCTAGATTCACTTTACAGCTACACTGATTTGTTGATTAATTGATTAGTTGTCAGCTATTAAATTAATTGCCAACTATTTTGATAATCAAGTCAATTATATCACAACAGAAGTTATCTCAGGGCACTCTTCACATAGAGCAGGTCTAGACCGTGCTCTTTATTTAACATAGACCCAACATTCCCCCATGAGCAAGCACTTGGCAACAGCTGCAAGGAAAAATGCCCCTTTGACAGGAAGAAACCTTGAGCAGAACCCGGCTCTGGGTGGGCGGCCATCTGCCCTGACCGGTTGGGTTGAGAGAGAAAAACAAAAGGCTTTTCCACAGTCACTGCAAATATATGTTTTCTCTCCTGTGTGAGTTCTCATGTGCATCACAAGAGCTTTTTGTCCATTTATAACTTACTTTACAAACTGGACAACTGTGTGGCTTATTGTTTGAATAACATTTCATGTGACTAACTAAGTTTCAGTCCATAAAGAAACGTTTACCACAAACTGAGCAACTATATAGTCTCTCTCCTCTGTGCCTTCTCATGTGCGTGATGCAAGACTGACTCAATGAAAAACCTTTCTCACAAGTTTCCATGTCAGCTCAGGTTCGACAAGTCTAAGTTCAGTAGTTCTTGATCTACATTTGGTTTTAACCGCCAACAGCTGCTGAACTTGTAGAAAATAATATATTTATAAGCTTACAAGCTATATAGGTCCTACCATTATTTTATGGTAATGCGATCAGTGATATAAGCAAAATGAATTCACCAAAAAATACATTCAGAAATATTTTCTTGTAATGATGACTCTAAACCTCAAAAGGTGAATTTTTTGGCCACTTCGGGGCAGTGGAAAGCACACTTAAGAAACTGTGAACCTGTCCTTTAAACTCTCACAACCTCATCAATGTTGTGACCCAGTTTAGTTTCATATCACTTCTCTTCTTGTTTCTTGTCTCTCTCTCTTGTCCCAGAAGACGTCACTCAGCCTTCAGATTTCTTCTTTGTCTCCAAAGTGTTTTAAGACACACTGGAAAAATTATGAACCTGTCCTGATCATGAGCATATTTACCCACATTCCTTACCAATTGGTGGCGGTAAGGCGCCATTTTTGCTTTTTCGCCAACCGTAAAACCGAAGAAGAAGAAGAAGATGGAGTCTAGCTGAGGAAGCTTCAGTTGGGTTCTTCTTTTTTAAAACTTAATTGACATGTAACAGGCAGCGCCCCTGCATGCATGTCTGAATGGAGTTTGTACTGTTCATCTTCCTCTGAGTGTTTTACCATTGAAGCATCTACCGATAGCCTACAAAGCTGTAATAAAGTTAGCTTAGCCGCCTAGCTTGAAGTAAACGGACGGGGACGTAACCTTAGCAACAGGGCGCTTCAGTCAGACTGTTAACACAGAGACCAAACTGTATTTTTTGACGGTGTTCGTCTGCAGAAAAAAGTCAGTGTAACTGTTTGAACATGTCTAAAGTCCAAATGCTGAGAGCTTTTGTCAACCGGCGACTAACTGCGGCTGCTGAGGAGATATTAGTGCTGTTTGAGAGGATGATAGCAGAGTACGAGGAGGAGATAGACCGCCAGCGCAGACTGCTGCAGGACGGTCACGGTGGGAAGCCGGAGATCCGGGCTTACAAAGCAGGTGATAACAAGAGACAGCTCACTCGTTTAACACTATTTAACAAGGTTGCTCCTTGTCTTTAAACTACCTGACTGAACAGCAGGGACTCAGTTAAGGTGTTTTCACTTCCCTTTAAGTTGCAGAAACCTTTCTTCCTCAGTGTTTCTGCTCGGCCACTGCGGTGAGACGAAAGTGTTGTTACCGCATGGTGCCATTCTTGCAGAAACTGATACACAATTCTCACAAAATCAATATCACTAGGGCTGCAACTAACAATTATTTTCATTATAGATTAATCTTTCGATCATTTTCTAGATTAATCAATTAGTCATTTGATCTATAAAATGTCAGAAAATGGTGAAAAATATTGATCACTGTTTCACCATTTTTTTTATAGACCAAACAACTAATTGATTGATTGAGAAAATAGTCGATTGATTGATTTACATTCTTTAACGGTGCAACCAGACTAAGGTTTCAAGACTATTATGTATGTATTTGTGTATTTCAGTGTATTCCGCAAATGTCAAGAAGCCCATGGTGATTAAAGAGGTTTCCCCTGAGCAGCAGGAGAGGAGCTCCAGTCTGGACCAGAAGGACCCAGATTCCCCACACATTAAAGAGGAACAGGAGGAACTCCGGACCAGTCAAGAGAGAGAGCAGCTGAAGGAGGCTGACGTCACTGAGTTCACCTTCCCTTTGAAGAGTGAAGGTGATGGAGAGAAACCTCAGTCTTCACAGCTTCATCAAAGACAAACTGAACAGATGGAAACAGAAGCTGACAGAGAGGACTGGGGAGGATCAGAACCAGCCAGGAACCTAGATCCAGATAGACATTTACAACCAGCTGGTTATAAGACTTCAAACTCCTCTGAGACTGAAGACAGTAATGATGGGTGGAAGCAACCCAGGGAACTTCAGTCAAGTTTAAATGCTTTGAATAACACTCAAGTCCCTGTAAGCGATGTGGGATATAATGCTGCCAAAAAATCTTGCAGCTGCTCAGGGTGTGGTAAAAGATTTGGCAGCAAGGACCATCTACAGATCCACATGAAATGTCATACGGGTGAAAAAACATTTACTTGCCCATTCTGTGGTAAAAAATTCACAAAGCGCTCGAATTTGACCACGCATTTAAGAGTTCACACAGGAGAGAAGCCGTTCACCTGCTCGGTTTGTAACACAAGTTTTAGTCTGCGTTGTACGTTGGTGAATCACATGAGAGTCCATACTGGGGAGAAACCCTTCAGCTGCTCAGTTTGTAGTAAAAGATTTTCAAAAAAGGCTAATTTGAACACACACATGGCCCTCCATACTGAGGAGAAACCGTTTAAATGCCGGATATGTGACAAAAGATTCACTTGGCATTCACAGGTCAAAAACCATAAGTGTGTTGTTGACAGCAGTGGGTGAAGATGGAGAGCAGCAGTAAAATAACATGAAATTTGAGAGACATCATAATAATACCGTGTCAATCAGGAGGAAAACCTTCTGGAGCCGTTTCAGGAACATTTTATAGGAGCTCAAGACCTGCATTTTGACTTGAAGAACCAGAGTTAAGATTTACAGGGTCGAGTTTTTAAAGCTGAATGTTATTGGGCTGGTGAAACAGCTGGGCTGCTACACAATGGTCCTCATGCAAGAAGCACTTGTATGAACAGATAAGTTCTTAAGAGGCGGGTACGAGGGATTTCAGAAAATTTGTGGTGTTCATCAGTTTTGGTAGAATTTTCTCTGAGGTACAAATGAAATTTACAAGTTCAGAGCTGTCGTACCAGGCGTGAACAGACAGTCTGACGTTCTTCTCACGAGGAGAAACACGTGTGTGACCTGAAATCGTAATCTAAATTCATTTGGAGTTTAAATATGATACAGAAATCAGTTGTAAGAAGACATATATGTGAATGAAACTTGCCCACATGTCCCCTTATATGGACGTTAGGGTTACGGTTAGGGTCAGGGTTGGGTTAGGGTTAGGGTTGGGTTGGGTTGGGTTACGGTTGGGTTAGGGTCAGGGTTAGGGTTAAGGTTGGGTTGGGTTAGGGTTAGGGTTAGGTGATACTAACGATTAAATCTCAGGAACATTCAGCTCCTCATGAACACTCCTCAGGCTATAAGCAGACCTCACAGAGAGGTCAGAGAGTTTCAGGGGAAGAATATGAAAATGTTCTTGCATTGCAGGACCATTGTGTACAGCATTTATTCATGCCATAAGGAAGCAGTGGTTGCCAGGGTGGAGAATTTCCTGAAATGTTAGTGACATTTCAAGTAGACCCCTCTTATCAAACCTCCATTCAAACATCACATTTGTAGAGCAGGAAATTCCAGGAACAATGCAATGAATCTATGGATATCATAGATTCAAAAATGGCACCCTAATCATTCCAAAGGAAGTTGCTCACTGAGCGCAAACACCGAAAAAGTCTTTGCTTCCTCATGCTTCTGCATACACACTGGCGTCCACCAGCCGAACCGGTGAATGAGATCAAATTATTCAGTCATACAGTTCCTCTAGACTTTCCAAATGCTATCGAACCAAACGGATCAAATTTATTCACCAGCTGCTCCTTTTCCAATGATCATGTACGGGGGAACGTGCTTTTTTTTTGGGCCAGTGTGTTTCACATGATGATCTTTGAGTTGCAAGACAAAGTGTGACCACTAGTCCAGTGCCATTCCTGTATGGAAGATTTAAAATGCCTCATTTAAAACAAGACATACAATACATACTGTGATATGTATTTTCTTTGTATCATATTTGAATGAAAAGCATGTTAAAATGACAATGATTTATTTTTTTGTCTTTAAAAACTGAATTAATTGTTTTTCATTAATTCATGAATTAGAAAAAGCTCTCAAGACTAAAGACAGCTTTGTATTTATTATTGGCAGCTCTGTGCTTCCCTCTGCTGGTCAACACTGAAACGTAATGAAACCTCTTTATTTATTCTGTGCTGTGATTTGATTTTAATGTGGCATGAAAAAAAATCATGTCACAATGAAAAACAATGACATTTTTAAAGACACAAAGATAAATAATTGTCTTTTTAACATGTTTTCATTTAATTATGACAGTAAGTTAATACACAAAAAGGAAATACAAACATATGTCAGTGTGTATTGTATTTCACTTCATTTTATGGCTTGATTGATTTAGGCATTTAAAATCCTCCATATTTCAGGAAGGTTTCTCATTGCATGCAAAAAAAAAAGCTTTTACTTCCCTTTTGGTATAATTTACCAAATCTTCACAGTTCAAACACAATGGGAACTCAGACAGGAAGTTGTAAAAAGGGACTTAAAAAAAATTGTTTTAGATCCTTGGACTTATTGTTGGGAAAGAACAATGTTGAGGTAAATGATGAAGCCTTACCTGTTTGCTGCACATATGTGACCAACAGAAACTAGTCTGTTGTTTCTGCTGGACATAACACTCATCAGCCACTTTATTAGGAACACCTGTGCAATGTAATGCAATCCAATACAACAGCTCTGCCAGGTTATTATTATGGGAATATTTCATCATGCAAGTTATGCAGTTTTTATGTAAATTTTTTTTTTTTTTTAACCATTTGTGGAGGTTTTATTGTTCTTTTTTTCTGCTGGCAGAGTACATGCACAAACCTGAAGGTGTAAACTGTCCTGGAGCTTTTTTTATATATATATACAGAATCATTAAAGGGTTTACTTTGGTTGTGTGTTTTGACAGTTTTGCAAAAATATTTATTTTATTACTTTTTATTAAAGAAACCTGTTCAATAAGAATGTTCTTGAACATTCAGTGCCAATCTATTTTAAATGTATATTATTTCTATATAGTGTTTAAGGTTTGAGAAAGCTCATGGTCATGTTAAGAAACCCATAAATTGTTGGACTGAGAACAGTCTACACTCCCATCCATCACCCACAGAAGTGACATCAACTTTTTCACACCACCATCACATCACCAGTTCAGCAGGAAGGACTTCCAAAACCTAATTATATATATATACAGTTTGCTATCATGTATGACCAACAAAAACATTAAATAATCTCATATGAGAAGCTGATTCCAGCAAATGTCTGTCTTGTTTGATTAAAAACTATTAAAATCAATTATATATATATATATATATATATATATATATATATATATATATGTATATGTGTGTGTGTGTGTGTGTGTGTGTGTGTGTATATATATATATGTATATATATATATATAGAGAGAGAGAGAGAGAGAGAGAGAGAGAGAGGCGTGGATCTATCACACCAGACCCCAGGTGCAGGCTGTGCAAAGATGCTCCTGAGACAGTTCAGCACATAATAACAGGGTGTAAGATGAAGGCAGGAACAGCGTACATGGAACAACATAACCAAGTGACTGGCATAGTGTACAGGAACATCTGCACTGAGTATGGGTTGGAGGTCCCAAGGTCACAATAGAAGACACCTCATAAGGTGGTTGAGAATGACCAAGCCAAGATCCTGTGGGACTTCCAGATCCAGACTGACAAGCTGGTGATAGCTAACCAACCGGACATCGTGTTGATCGACAAACAACAGAAGAAGGCAGTGGTGATAGACGTAGTGATCCCAAGCAACAGCAACATCAAGAAGAAGGAACACAAGAAGATGGAAAAATACCAAGGGCTGAAAGAGGAGCTAGAAAAGATGTGGGGAGTGAAGGGAACAGTGGTGCCAGTGGTAATGGGAGCACTGGGGGGCTGTGACCCACAAACCGGGAGAGTGGCTCCAGCAGATTCCAGGTACAACATCTGAGGTCTCTGTTCAGAAGAGCGCAGTCCTAGGAGCAGCTAAGATACTGCGCAGAACCCTCAAACTCCCAGAACTCTGGTAGAGGACCCGAGCTTGAGGAGGACACACCACCACCCCCCCATGGGAGGGAATGTCTATTGGAAGAATGGTGTCTTCAGCTTTGGCATTGATACTACAATCTCTGAACTCTACTAGAGGGATGAATGTTATCCTTCCAATAGATATTCTCTCATTTGGTGTTTTGATGATGATGATGATGTTTATTAAGCGCTGAAAAGCACAAAGATGCACTAAATGCAAAGATTATGGATGCTGATGCTTAACTGACTGATGGAGAATATTGACAACCTGATTTTTTGTAAAAAATGACACTTTTGCAAAAACAGGCTTATAAAATTATGTTAAAATTGCAGATTTGATTTTGTTTTTATAATCAGAACTGTCTAATCTCGAATCTAAATAGTCAAATATGAATCTTTTTTTTTGACCCCCCCTCCCCCATTCTTTCAATGAAATATGAAAATACTTCACATAGGATTTTTTTTAAATTTTCAAAATGATGCTCGTGCTGCAATTCAAAAACCACAAATAAATTAAAGCACTTCCTCAGATGTCCACTGGGCGGCAGCAGTGTCTTATTGAACTTCATTCATAACCAAAAGAACTTAATACTGGCACTATAAACCTCTTAGAAATCCCTGATGTCTTCATTAAATCAGGACTTTTTCCATCCATTTATAATGCCAAAGCTTGAATAAGTAAAAACATTTGTTAAATTTTTAGTAATCGGTTGATTTACGGACACTACGAAATGTTTTGATGCCTTTTGTGCGTAATTATTGGATATCAATGGATTATTCATGTGAAAAAGACCTCAAAATGTATTAAAAGTTCAGTTTATGACCCCTGACAGGAAGTTAAAGGTTCTCACTCACTTTGTTTGCTTTGCTTTATTGTCTGAAAGTGTTATTATACTGTAAACTGTCTCAAATGTCAATATCAGCCTCAACAATCTTTTATCGGTCGTGCTTGTTTCAATTTGTGACTGACAGATTATAAACTACAGGAATGCAAGTGATTCATTCAAAAAAAACCAAAAAACAGGTCACATCATTTCGTCATACTAGTGACTGTGTGTGCGTGTGCGTGTGCGTGCGTGCGTGTGTGTGTGTGTGTGTGTGTGTGTGTGTGTGTGTGTGTGTGTGTGTGTGTGTGTGTGTGTGTGTGTGTTCACCTTGCCTGGGTGTGTCCCTCTAAAAGCAGCAGGTAGTCTATCGCCGCAGTTTCGTCTGTGCCTCTGCTGGGAACACTTGAACCGTCCGGGATGGATCTGTTCGCCTACAAATCGCTTCTGTTTTTGCTCTCTTTCATCGGTAAGAACAAATAAAAAGGCTACTTGACTCAGAGTATCATTTATCTGCAGACTGAGCTGCGATTTATATTATTTCTTTCTTTTTATATTGATGCTTTTTGCTGCGTGTGTGCCAGGAAATGTAACGCAGACTATTTGAATCCATGCTGAAATATTATAAAATGACCAAAGTTCTCCTCAAATGCAAAACGATTGTAGTCTACTTTATGACTTTATGTTTCTACTTTACTTTTTCTCAAATTCTCGACCTGTTAGAAACCTTTACGGAGTTTTAGAGTAACCCTAAAAGCAACACAGGTAACCTGACTTTGTCCCCTTGTTGCGTTTAGGATGCTGTGCGGCGCAGGACATCCTGCCGGACGGCCCGTTGGACGCAGTTTTGGGGAAAAATGTGACTATAACGACCCTGCTTGACAAACCGGTTTACGCCTTCATAATCTGGAATTTCAACGACGGGAAGGAGCAGATTAACATTGCTACCGCGGGGCCAGAAGGGCTGAAGGTAAATGCACTTTACGAGGGAAGAGTGTCCATAAACAGGACCAACGGCAACTTGTTCCTGAGCTCCCTGAAGTCGGAGGACAACGGGGATTACAGCATTAGCATCTTAACCACTGATGGCTCCACTAAAACCGCAGAGATCAAGCTCCGAGTCCTGGGTGAGTCACCTCCACCTGTTACAACACCTCATTTTTTGCTTTCCATTGACTATTTTAATAGACCCCCCCCCCCCCCCCCCCCCCCAAAAAAAAAAAAAAAAATTCCTGCATTGGATTACAACTATGCCGAATTGAACAGTGTCTCATAACGGTTCAGAAAATCGTTTTATTGATATACTTACATGTTTGCAACGTTTCTATGAAGCACCACTTTAACTACACATATATTAAAGTGTTGTTCGGTCTACCGGTCCTGTCTTACAGGATTAGGTCATTTTTAAGTTGACACTCCATTAAAGTAAGATGCTTCTCGGACTATATTTATGCCGAATCAATAAACGGCTCCTGTAGATCCAGAATAAAGTAATTGACGTTGTGTTTTTGGTTTACAGCGTCTCATTTAATCAATTTTAAGTACAATTGCTAGTTTTTCTAACGCGGTTTGGTGAAGCCTGAAGCTTCGAGCCACACCTGTTATGGGCGTAGTGCAGAGATCACTGCGCTGCCTGAAACTCTTCAATATGCAGTTAAATTGTAGTTTAGCAACCACTCTGGCGGACTATATTCCGTGGCGGAGGGAAAGTGATACTCCTTTTTCCCATTTGTTGCTTCAATAATTCAAGCAACTGTTAAGCATATGAGTTTTTTTTCTTCTAAATTATAGTGTGTTACGACAACTGACTGTTCTAGTAAAATTTCACAGTGGTGCCTTAAGTGGGTAATTCCTCCAGGATTTAATTTCTTGATTTTTAATAAATAACTTGTTCCCGTTAGAGAAGTGATTCAAATCAACTTTATAGTCTGATTTTTTAGGAAAACAACATATCAAAGACGTAAAAGACAGTAAACTTTTGGCTCCTCGTGCTGCTTCAGGGCGTGGCTCCTCATACTGTACTTGGATGGTGTTTGTGTGTGTTTAGGTTCATTTAGGAGTGTTTGGTTCTCTCTCTGTGTGTGTGTGTGTGTGTGCTGTGACCTCACTTTTACAACCCTCATATTAATGCTGCTTCAAAGCTTTAAAACACACACACATGTAGAACAGTAAATATTAGTGCTGGCAAAGCAACACAGCAAATCCAGAGTTTTTTGTTTACAGATGCAAAGATAATAACTGAGTGAAAAGACCACATAATATCCTGTATATGCAGGATTATAGCAGGGAGGTGTTATCTGTGTGTGACCTGCTGACCTCTGGTGGTTAGATTTTGCCATTTTATAGTCATTCATGCTAAAATCCTGCAAAATGATATATTTTCAAGTAAAAACTGCACATAAAAACTGTAATTCTCCACTAATAATTTTTCTTTCATATTAAAGAATTAAATGACCAAAGAGCTTCAACGATTAGTCGAGTTTTTCTATTTTCATGATCTTTTTTAAGGGAAAATGTGAATATTTTCTGGTTAGTAAACTGAATATCTCTGGGTTGTGGACAAAACAAGACCAGTGATTGACGTCTTTCACCATTTTATGGACTAATCAACGAGTCAGTTAATCAATAATTAGAATAACTGTTAGCTGCAGCCCTGAATGACAACATTTAATGAGAAAGTATTGCTTGTAGTGATGACACACAGAGAGTTATCACCATCTCTGCAGCTCTGCAGAGCTTTTACGCCTCTCAGCCGCTCTCACTTTTGGTTTTGCGTCACATTTCCTGTCTGTTATAAACCCACTGTACAAAGCGCAGACACACAGTTAGAGACCAACTGGTGAAGAAAGTGGAACATTTAGAAGCTCAGATTCCAGATATTCCTCTCAGGAGTTGGCGGAGAGCAAACCAGAGTTTGCGAACAGTTTGCAAACATATCAGCTGTAACAACTTTAAAAATTTGCAAACTCAACTCTGTTTGTTGTCAGTGTGATGCACTAATGTTATAACTTAACTAATATTCAAATCATCTGTTTCATATTTACTGGAGATCTGTCGATGACCCAGAATGAACCCGTTCTGCAGCCTTTTTCTGCTGCAGTGACGACTTTCTCTCATTCAAGACTTTTACATTAATGCTCCTTTTACAAGAGGAAGAAGTTCTCTCTCAGGCTGCATCACTGATAGATCTATAAACGTATTTAGCTAGTTGAAGTCTTAATGAAGGAGCGTCGCTCCGCAGATCCTCACGGTGAATCCACTGACAGTTTCACATCAGCTTCATCAGAAAACGTTATCAGAGTTCTGCTTCTTGTTTTAGAAAGTCCCACATGCACAAGCACTGAACGAGTGTTAAAACACTGATCTGATACGAGATGATATTGATCTCCTCAAGGCCTTAACAACAAACAAACAGGTGGAAATAAGACATTTATTTGGGGACTGTTTTCAGTGGCGGATGAATCCAAATTTGGTGCTCTAGTGAATCTTTCTGGCAGCAGAGTGGTGTGTGTTGATAAAGGAACATGTCACAAAATGTCTTCAGATGTTTTTTTACATAAACCATCATACTGATCTGAGTCACAGTATTTTTTCATGCAGTTAATTTTTGTTTTTGTCTTATTTCAGTCGCCTTGAAAAGTTAAACATTTAGATACTTTTAACTATTACAACCAAAATCACAGTATTAATACCAGCACATCTTATTATGGCTCAGCTTTAAACGATTGTTTTGATAATTGGATAATGTGATGATTATTTTCTCAAGTATCAATTTATTGTTTTATCTGTGAAATGTCAGAAAATAGTGAAAAATTGCCAAAGATATTAAGTTTATTATTGTATATGACAAAGAAAAAGCTTCATGCATATTTATAGATTATCAAAATAGTTGCAGGTTGATAAGTTTTCATGATATACATTTTTTTATTTTTAGGATAAGTTTGACTAATAAATGAAGTAACTAACTGTCACAGCGTTTACTCTGTTCAGGAAACAGCTGACTCTACAGTTATCTTAGATTATGTAAACGTCTCCAGTCATCTGCATCACGCTGACTTATCTTTGCATGTCAGTTTTTTAATCTTTATTTATCAAAGGACGGTTGGCAATGGAGCATAAAGTCTCCCAGCATTCCTTGTGACTGTCATTCATGCAGTTACGCTCATTTCCACCCTTGGGTCGCCCAGTTAAACCACAAATTGGCAAATACTTAAAAAATAAAATCCCCAGTGTCTCAGTTTGTTTGTTTCTTTAGTGTCTTCCTTTGGCAGGAAGAGATCTTTTATATCCTTGAGGTAACTTGGTTTACAAAGAAGGAAAAATGATCCCAAAACCTCCAGAGAAACCATTGTTTTAAGTTACTCAATCAACTCTTAGAGGCCTCAGTTGTTGCCCCGCCGTCAGAACTTGTTACCACTCCCTCACGTTGCTCCATCACACCTGCTGCTGTTGCCTAATCATCAATAAGCAGCCTGTGCATTTAGGATTATTGAGAACGAGTCCAGCAGGTCTAGTTGCTGTGATTTCACAGCGTCTTCATTCGCGCCATGCAAATGGTGATTTCAGAGCACAGTTATTGCTTGACTGAAGAGAAACTGGCTTCGGGTGAGCAGGTTGTTAAATTTTACGCCCTTGTGTTTAATAAATGCTGCTGTTCACTGCTCCTGTGTGGAAGTGTGGAAGGATTTCATCAACAAAACTGCTGGTTGCTTTAATCACAGAAGAAAAATCCACTGTAAAAAAAAACACACTCAAATGTGAAATTAGGCAAGGCAAGTTTATTTGTATAGCACATTTAATTTTACATAGAACATAAAAGGCATTAAAACAGAATATAAAAGCAACACAAGTAAAAAGACGTATAAAAACAATTAAAAAGTGTTAAAGTTGGACATAAAAAGAAGCTAAAAAGGGAATAAGACAGATAAAACAGGAGAATAAAAGTAACAGTGCAGTGTAAAATATTATATATCTATATCTTCAGTTGTGATTTAAAGAACTGAGAGTTGCATCAGACCTGCAGTTTTATGAGAGTTTGTTCCAGATATGTGGAGCATAAAAACTGAAAGCTTCTTCTCCATGTTTAGTTTTGACTCAGGGGACAGAAAGCAGACCTGATCCAGACCGCCTGAGAGGTCTGGATGGTTCATAACGTAGCAGCAGATCAGAAACCATTTAGTGCTTTATAAACCAGCAGCAATATCTTAAAGTCAATTCTTTGACAGACAGGAAGCCACTAGTCCTCACTAAGACTTTCTTGGTCTTAGTGAGGACTCGTATTGGACCGTAGTCCCCTGGTGATACGGTTATGTAAATTTGTGTATCATCTGCATAACTGCGGTAGCATATTTTGCGGTTTAGTTGGGAGTTTAGTTGTGTTTCTGGATCCATTTAGTGTTATTGTTTGGTTTCTTTTTTATATATATACTGGACAAATGTGGACAAAATGGAGGAACTTTTGCACAAAATCAAGAAAACGCGTAAACACCAACCTTAAATTTTAGGTTTTGGTGTCGGAAAAAAACATCTTTACTGTATCTTCATTCTTTTCCTGTTTGCTGTAAAAGTTGGAATTCAAATAATGTCTCAAATGATAGAGTTGTCAAGTGTGAGTTGCTGCTGGTTTTGAAGTGTTATTCCTCCCCCTGAATTCTCAATTTCAGATATTTCTTTTAATTATTATCGTCAGCGTTCGTCTCCTGGATAATTTAACAGCACTGTAGGTTTATGTCACGACCACCAGTTTGAAATATTTCAACTGTGTTTCTGAGACATCAGGTTTGGTGGATGTCTCTATACACTACAATTCCCATGAGCCTCAGCTGCTACGGAGAAGAGCTGTAGTGAATTGAAAATGCTTTATTGTTGCAGTTGGGAACAAAGTTTTGCACCATAATTTATGAATTCATCCAAAATTAAGCCAGAAGTTGGAAGTGAACTCATTCAAGCTAATATAAATGTATTCTGTCTGTTGACAAAGATGCACTTAACTAAGTTTTAAGCTCTGTAATTGGACGTATCTTACTGAAATGCATCTTGGGAGTCATAGTTGAATTCTCTCCTTGTGTTGTTATGTCCACAGGCTTGTACCTTTTTGACTTTTTATCAAGGAACCAGAAATTTTCTAACACAGCTGTTGATTTTTGTAGTGATGTTTCAACCAGGAGAACCAGGAGTGTCTTTGAGAACGTGAACCAATTCATACCACTTTTAAGTTCTATCGTGTCTCGTTGTCAAAAACAAATAAAGGCTGGTGGTTAATAAAGACCAGGTGGAAATTAAACATTTAGTTAATTTTGGCCACTTCTACTTTGCTGTTTTTTCAATCGGCGTGAAGCTACTGTCACCAAAAACTCAACACTTCCTGCAAATGTTTCTCAGGGATTTTACACTTTGAAGTGCTGGAGGCTTTAATATGAATTTAATATGCTCAGTATGTGCATGATTACAGACACTAAATGGCATTAAATGAGATCAGCAGCTACTCTGGATTATAACATGTTTCAAGCTTGGCGCTCTTCATCAGGCAGCATCATCATCTGATATTAAATTCCCTCACTTTTTTACATCTGAGTATTTGTATCTTGCTCCACGGTTTTCTAACGGCTTTGAAGATGAAACGTATGTACAGGAAGTGTTGAGTTTCATTGATAGTAACTTAACAGAGATCAAAAAAACGGCAAAGTTGAACCAACTACTATTAAAGTTGTGAGATAGGACATTAGAACAGCAGTGTTTGTATCACTTGGAAGCAGTTTAAACAGAAGCAGCTCAGTGTCTTGTTAAAATATTATAAAATATACTTATGGAACAGGATAAATTAGAAATAAAGGCCCAGTTGAGACTTTAAAGTAGTCCGAGATATTTTTATGCATTTATTTATCGATCCCCTCCTCTCCTCTGGTTCTCCCACATTTGATTCTATTAATTTGACTGTCTCTTCATTTGTTCCTCATGCAAAACGCCCTCCTTGTGTTTCCCCGCAGAGCCGGTATCCAAAGCGACCATCACATCCAACCTGCCTGAAGCCATCGAGCACAACAGCACCGTGATCCTCACCTGCACCGCTAAAGGCTCCTTCCTCAAGTTCGGCTGGTTAAACAAGACCGCACCCATCGTGGCCGACACACGAATCACGATAAAAGATGTTTGTTGATACGTTTTTCTTAAAGTTTTTTTTGTTTTTTTTTTGCCTGGGGAAATGACTGAAGTAGATTTAGATTTAACCACATTTTCTCTTTAGTTAGTCAGTTATTAGTTCTATTAGTTCACTGACAGAAAAATAATCGGCAACTACTTTGATAATCGTTTATCATTCATGTTCCAGCCTTCCAGTCATTTGTGAATATTTGCTGCTGTTCTTACTTTAATGTGAGAATAAAATTAAAAATCTTTGTATTTTTCAGATGTTTTATGGACCAAATTCTTAATAATCACCAGATTTCATTGATAATGACAATAATTCTTAGTTGCAGCCTGAGTTCATTAATTCGTTCATTTATCTCTTTTTTTTTTTTTTTAATTCATTCAAATGAGTTGAATCAATATCAAATTTCATGACGTGTAATAGAGATTTTCATTTATTTATCCATATTCACATTCAAGTTAAGTTTAGGAACACAAACTGTTAAAGCACTGAATTGAATCACAGTTATTTCTGACCACTAGTGGCAGCGTGGAGCACGTTTTTCTGACAATTTTACTGTATTTCTATTATTTCACTGAAAGACAGGGAGAAGGAAGAAGAAGCTAGCAAACACTGATACAAACAATGTGTAAAGATTTAGTTTGTACTTTCTCACTCTATTCATTAATTTGTGTATAAGTGATGTAATTTCTTCTCTGGATTGAATCACAGGGGGAAACATCCAGCACGTTGACCATCACAGATGTCCTCAGGTCAGACCTGGTTGGTCCCATCTACTGTACAGCTGCCAACAAACTGGAGACGGAGAAGAGCGCCGCCTTCAACCTCACCGTCTTCTGTGAGTATTGCGCCTGCACCGCCGCCCACACAGGAAGTGACAAATTTGGGGTGAAAGAGAAGAAGAACCAGCTAGTTAGCATTAGCAGCGATTAGCAGCCACCTGTTTCACCGGAACACCTATAAACTGTTTTTAACTACTGCTTAATTTGACTGTTAGTTACCTCTTCCTACACGGTGATTATATGACATCACAACTGATGTTATTACACCCACACTGTTTGACTCATCAGCGACCTTTGAGATAGAATAACATTCAACAAGACAAAAGCCTGAGAGTTAAAGGTGAGGCAAAGATACTGCGTCAAAAATCGTCCTTCTCGACGTCATAACTCAGTCAAATCTGAACGCACAGACATGAAACACATATTAATAACATTCACTTCCTGAGGATCATTATATCTGATGTCCGTCGCCAATAAACCTCCATAAATACACTTAGAAACCAGAGAAAAAAGTATCACAGTGATCAAGGGATAGTCGTCTGTACATCATGTTACACTGCAAACAGGAGCTGCTAACAGCTGATCCACATGACCTTTAATGGAGACTATTTGCAGCAGCGGCTACCTGTAGCTGACATTACAACAGATCATCTGATTCATTTCTGTCGTCACATCAGTTCCCAAACAGGCCGACATGTTGCTGTTAGCTTGTTTCCATCTGTCAGATTAGCAGAGATCCAGTTTAAAATACGAGGATGTCGACCTCCATCGTACGCTGCAGGTGTTTGTTACCCTGAATGACTTTTTATTGTTTTTTCTTGAGAAATCAAAATTTAGTTAATTGATTGTTGTGAAATTGTTGCTGCTCCCCAGAGGATGAACGTGTTAATTAACCTTGTTTCCTTTCCTCTAGCGCCATCAGGACAAACTTAATATTTTTAGCTCTTCTGCTGCGGACTCTCGTGCCTATTAATGAGACTTCACACTGCTGAATCCGCCTTTGTGCCAGTTTGACAGTTAGAAGTGCCCACATCCTTTTGTTTACTTTACAAGGACTTAATCTCGCATTGTTTGCCGCATTTCTCAGAACAAGCTCCACACCCACTAGTCACAAAGAAGGTCAGACGTGAGTCATCGGCTTCCATTCTTTCACACCCCAACAGGTCATCTATTATAGATTGTTTCTTCCTCTGCGTCACGTGGCCTTTTACTATGATGCGCTAACTTTTTTTATATCCGTAATTATGACGATGATCTGACTCCTGGGACGCTCAGATATAAATGGCAGCAGTGTTGCAACCGTGTGACGGTTAGTTGAGGTGTGTGTTTGCAGGTCGACTCCCTGACTGAACCAGACTGTGTACACAGCGGCCTGCACTTCCACTCCTTCCTCATGACTAACCTGAAAGGCAGAGAAACCGCTCGGACCGCTGACTAACCCTTTTAATTAATCATAGCAGGAGGGTTTCATTTACTCCCACTGTATGGCGAAGTTGGTAAAAATTTAACTACTTTTATAATCCAGTGAGCGGCTGCGACAGGTGTGTTAGGAGTTGAAACCGTCTCTCAGTTAAATAAAGAAATAAAAACACCATCTAAAGTCATGTCAGCAACATCAGTAAAATAATCAGCAGCTAGAAAGGCTGAACAGTCCTCTGACCTTAAAGGACGGGTTCACAATTTTTCAAGTGTGTTAAACCAGCAGTCAGGTGTCCATATGAACAGTGAAATAGGTTTTCCTCGCTGTAATCATTCCTCCTGTTCATACTGGATATTCAAAGATCCTTCAAATGTGTTTTCAATGGAAGTGATGGAGGATAAAATCCACAGTGTGTCCACACAGTCATTTAAAAGTCTCTGTGAAGCTTCTATTCAGCTTCAGCAGTCTGAGTTAGTCATATCAAGTGGATATCTGACACATTTACAGTCTTTTTAGCATCAAATTCCCTCTTTGTGGTTCCTCGGACAGTGTTTCCCTGTTGAGCTGCAGGTGGAAGTATAGTAACAAAAAGAGGGACTTTGGCACTAAAAAGACTGTAACGTTGAAAGATATCTACTTGATTTGACTCATTTGGACGCTGAAGCTTCATATTAGCTTCAGATAAACTTTTAAATACATTTTGCACAGAAGCTGAACTAACCTCTCTCCATGTGTTGTTGAACCTCAGACGGACCAGATGAAGTCAAAGTCACTCCTTCAAACCCTTCCCAGTACATCAAAGTTGGCTCCAACTTCAGCCTGTCCTGCTCAGCCAGCTCCAACCCACCCGCCACCTTCATCTGGTACCGCAACCAGACCATGTTGGAGAACGAGGGTCCCGTCCTACATCTGGAAACTATCGAGAAGCTCGGATTAGCGAGGGAAATGGCGGAGTACTCATGCGGTGCCAAAAATGCCAAGACCGGGCGCACCGTCCCCTCGACCGGCGTTTCCTTCGTCGCCATGGGTGAGTGATCTGACCGAGCTGTCAGCTGACAGGTTGTTAACCTTCTTCTTCATTGAATTCAAACTCTGTCACTACTTTGGGGTTTTTAATCCTGCAAATATCTATATATAATATAAATCTAAGAACTGTAATATTGATATAACTTGTTCCTGCAGTGTCTGGCAGCTGAAATCAGTTCTTGAATAAAGAAAATTTAAATTCTTTACATCAAGTTTTGGTGCCAACAGGTTGGAAATCTTGCGACAGTTTTAAAACTTTCCAAAAAAATCAAAAACCCTACTTAATAACTTGACAGTTGATTCTTGACCCTGGAAACAGCAGCTGACAAAACAATCTCCTCTCAATGTCCACTTGCTTTTCGACCACTTGTTTGGTCAGTTGTCATGGAAGTTTCCATCACTCCTCGTGTTGACCGTTCATTCTTGACTTACCGCAGTTGACAAAGTGTGAAAGCTCCGAAAGCTCCGGAAAAACAGCGAGTGAGTGGACGTTAAGTTGAGATTGTTTAATCATCTACTGAAAACACGTTTAAAAGCATAAACTTGAACATAAACTGTACTTAAACTTCTCTAAACAGAAAAAAATACTCACTACTTACCGCTTATAAAACATGACTTCTTCACTTTCTTCTCATTGAATGATTATTTCCTTGCATTCAATCTTTTTTTTTTAAAGAGTATTATTATTATTTTGTAAAGTATAGAGACGGGCATGGTTGAATTTTCAATATGTTGTCATATCAGTTATCCTGACTGTTTGCAACCTTTTGAACTCTGCAGTGTGTTAAAGACGTAGAATCCAACTACTCAAGTTTTTATACAAACTGTAATTCTTGTGGTTTTAAAACCAACTGCTGAAGCTGCAAAACTGTGATGAGATACAAGAAATCACACCGTAACTGACTTTTAACAGTTACAGAAAATTACACCACTGTGATTTTAAGTTAAAATACATTTTCGTACAGTTTCCATTGAAAGGCAGCGTTTAGACCTCCTCCTGCATCATGGTTGCTGTTAGCAGCTGTGATCTGTCCTGCTGTTATTACAGACCTGTCTGAACTCGCCGCCATCCCTCCATTCACTCATGGACTCGTCTCAAGCCCATAAACCTCTAGGGCTTATGGGAAATGATGTTCGTTAAAGGCTTCTGATCCACAGCTGCATTTTTACTGATCAGTTACATGTTAATGAGATTTTTAATGAGGTTTTCCTGCTTCTGGAACAGAATCTGGAAATTCAGGTTTGACTTTGGCAGAAACGTCTGAAGCAGCTGAAAGAGTTGCCGAGGAAAACAAAAACATTTCTTACATCAATTACCTGCATTTCAAATTCTCTACTGAAAAGATTAGTTGATTGAGTAAAGAATATTTTTAAGAAATTGATTATCTTTGATCCATTTGATCCTTTATGGGATGTTATGACAGTTTCAGAAATAAAAACAGAATAATCTGGTTGGTCTGAATGAAGGCAGAAGTTCTCTGGAGCTTCAGCTGAAAGGAACGCAGACCGAAACCTGTTTCTGGTGATGAACCTCGGAGGCATGAGACTCACATTCGTCTCACTAGCTGCTCGCGACACAACGCAGCACATACATGCTGTAGCAGACACATCCGTTTATACCTGTGAGGTGTTGAAACGTGAAATGCACGGCAAGAAGTTCATGTCCTGTGGTGTCTGTAATTACTGCCGAGGAATGCTTCTTCTTTGGAGGATGTTTGTTTTAAAGTTGGTTTGTATGTGTGTGTGTGTGTAAAACCTGCTGGGTTGGAGGATGGTCTTACATTACGCCCTGAAGAGTTTCTGTGTTGTGGATGATAGCGGAGGGAAAGGGGAGGGAGGGAATTTGAATGATTGTTTTAATTTGATGACTCAGGGCGTTTGGAACATTGAAACAACACAGTTAGTTTTCAGTGTGATGTCACCAACATTACATTTACTATCAGTATCAGCAAGTTTTATTTATTTAACCGTTAACTTCACACAAACCTGAAAACAAGAACTGTAAATTTAACACTAAATCCATTTTTTTTTGAGTAAGTAAATGATCTGTACACTGTTAACGTCAGTTCAACTAGCCTACTACTAATACTTCAGGCATAAATCTTTAAGATTGTTGAAGTTCTTGTTTGCTGTGGTGGAAGTGATTTAATAGCATTCAGACAGACAGTCAGCATGGTCTGATACAGTAGACTGACCCAGAGCAGAAGGGATGGAAACACTTTACACCGTTAGATCAAACAATTGGTAACCAAAAGGTAGGGAGGGTGGGTGGGGCGCTGCATTCAGACAGGATCAAAACGGTCTAATTCAGCAGGGGTCAAAGGCAGGAAAGACGCACAGTTGGCATCTTGTTGATCAATGAGTTGTTCCCAGACATCACTTGATTATCACCTATCTATTCATGTCAAAATCTTAATCAGTAGCAGCTCTAAACTACCATCTAGAGCGTAAATGATGGTGTAAAACAGTAAAACTCAGGTTTGGTCTGGTGTGAATAATAACCAGTGTTAAGTTTCTCTTCAAGATTTATTTATCATCATCTAGTTTTACTCCCAGAACTAAAGGATCCGTCAATAAAACAAACAAACAAACATATAACAATAAATCAGCCGTTTTATAACATAAACAGATTTTTTTTTTTTTAATTTTTCTTGAGACCACGTGACATTTAACAGCTGAAAAATCAACTCTGGTGCAGAAACTTTGATGACAACACTGTTGAACTGCAGTTTTTTTATCGGTCAACATAAACATCAATGCAGAAATATCTGCAATAAGCTAATATCGGCTGATATATCGGTTTAACTGTTTGAAAATAATATCAGACTCCACTTCTGTGTTTTGAATTTTGATGGTGGAACCAGCAAAGATGAGATTTAGTTTAGTTTGAATTAGTTTGTGATGATTTGATTAAATGTGATCAGGTTTTCACTGGAACTATTTCTTTAGTAAATATGATGGAAAATGCCTCATAGTGTGTTGTTTAAATAGATTTTTTTTCAAATCTTTAAGAACCACAAACTAAATATCTTCCACCATTTCCATTATCTTCCATTATGTCGATGTATATTGATGTCAGTCTGAACGTGACTTCAAACTGTCCCGCTGCCTTTAACGTCATACTTCTTTCATCTTTCTGAACTATTTAATTCATTATTGTCTTCAAGTACAATTTAGTATGTTGAAGTAATCAAATTGAATCAAAAGTTATCAATGTAGGAATCAAAAAAGGTGAAATAAGATCAAAATGATTAAACAGAAAGTATTTAAAGCTCTTCAGACATGTTTTAAATTATAAAGAAATACTGATAATTTTTGTCTAATGTAGGTTTTCTGCAAAAAAAGTTCAATTACCTCGTTAAAATTGTTAAAACATCTGATCCTTCTTCCTCATGAAAAATCTCTAAAGTTTAACCGTTGGTCACCAGATTTCTCCTCCTTCACTGTAAAGTTCATTCTCAGCGTTCCACATCACACTTCTGTAAGTTGAATATTGAACCCAGATTGTCACTGTCACAATTCCTGCTCGTAGGTTTCACCCCTTAAAATCAGATTTTCAATGAGTTCAGAGAAACTTTCCACTTTTCAACAGATGAATGTGAAAACAGACTCTACTGTCAAACTCTTCACAGTGAAGCTCAAACATCCAACTGAAGGAACGAGAAGAAAAAACGTGTTCTCGAGTGCAGAAGACTTTAAGTTCACAGTATAATATTGTGGAATAGAAATTAAAGTGTCTCTCTACCACCTCCGTGTTCACAGAGCCCATCTCAGGTGTTAAAATCACTGGTCCGACCGCCACTCTCATCGCCGGCAACAACACGGCCAACCTCAGCTGCCAGGCGACGGCGGGCACCGTGACAACCAGGACCTGGATGAAAGACGGCAAGCCTCTGACTGCCAGCAGCCGCCTGGTGTTCTCCGCAGACATGAGCTCCATGATGATCAAACCTCTGCAGAAGGAGGACAACGGAGAGTACACTTGTGAGCTCACCAACCCCGTCACCACCGAGAAAGCCTCCTACAAGATGGTGGTCAACTGTGAGTGTTCATTTTGCTAAGAGACCTGAATATGTATTTGTAAGCGTTTATGGTTCTGCATTGTGAGGGCTTTACAGGCGTGTGTGTTTGTTTTGGCATTGATTCGGTTTTATAGCACTTTTATTGATGCGACTCATTCAAAAGTCCATAAAACTGCTTCCGAATTCAGATAAACAGAAAGAAGCTTCTTTGTAACTATGTAATAAAAATTAATAGGTAAACAGACAAATATGAGTTCACTCAGATAAGCTGCATGTGGAATCCTTTATTGCCAAATGACAGTTAGAGGAATTACATCCATCTTGTTACTGTACATTTCAAATGTAAATGTTTTTTACAAAAACAGATAAGCATAAAAGTAGAGTGGTGGAAAGTAGATAAGTACATTTACTCAAGTACTGTACTTAAGTACAATTTTAAGATACTTGTACTTTACTCGAGTATTTCCATGTGATGCTACTTTCTACATTTCAGAGGGAAATATTGTACTTTCTACTCCGCTACATTTATTTGAGAGCTTTAGTTACTTTTCAGATGAAGATTTGACACAATGGATAATATAACAAGCTTTTAAAATACAACACATTGTTAAAGATGAAACCAGTGGTTTCAACCTTTTTACAAAAAGCAGTGTGTAGTCGGGGTCACATTTCACATGTCTATGAGTTGTTAACAGCTCCACCAAATAGTGATTTTTCCCTCTAAACTTCTCACATGCTTTCATTTCAATAAATGTTCAAATGATCCAATATTTCAGCAAAAATCAAAGATTAGAGAAAAAGCCCAAAAACTGAAAACAGATTTGTGTATCAGAACTTTGTTTTTTCTTCTTTCCTCTCCCATTAATCATCTCACCACCCCTCAGATTTATCTGCTGACCCTTTTGAGGGGCCTGACCCCTAGGTTGGGAACCACTGGACTAAACTAGCTAACTGTATATAAAGTAGTTCAAACTAGCTCCACCTCCACATACGTCTGTATCTCTAAATATAAAACTGCAACCAGCAACTGAAAAGCTTAGCTTAGCATAAAGACGGCTAGCCTAGCTCCTTACAGGCTAGCTGTTTTTCTCTGCTTCCTGTCTTTATGCTAAGCTAGGCTAACCATGTCCTGACTACAGAAGAACTGAGTCTTGTGTCTTTGGGGGAAAATGCAGGTTCCCTGTTGCCAAATTTATGTTTGAATTTGTCCTTATGAGTCTTTGAGGCAGCTGAAAATGATTTTTTTTTCTGTTATCATCATCACTCAATGTTTTTTTAGTGAAACAATTGTGACTCTAGTAGCAGTAAATGTCAAATGCAGCGTATAGGCTGTTGTAAGTAGAAGACCGGCAGACACATAAAGTCACTTTGATTATATTGTCTTAAAATAAAAGCTTCGTTTTGTCCCCAGACGGTCCTGAACCAGCGGAGGTGAAAGGTGAGGATGCCGTAGAGGTGAACGATCCAGTGAAGATGGAATGCGCCGCTGTCTCCGTCCCTCCCGCCACCTACACCTGGAAGTTTAACGGCACATTGACCAAAGTCACAACAGCCCAGTATGTCATTGAGAAGGCCGTTTACAAAAACACAGGAACGTACACGTGTGAGGCGCGCAACTCCGTCACTGGCAAGACCACCACAAAGGCCCACAACCTGTCCGTCAAAGGTAAGAACTACGTCTCTAGTCTGTGTTTCCTTTAAAAGTCTAACAAGGCTCCAGACTATCAGCCGCAGAAATACATTGACAAGATGTACCGAATAAAATGCTTTGATGCATTAATCACTCGACCCAAAGTCATCAAAGTCATTTCCTGTCTCTGTGAAAGCAAAAGTTGCAGTATAGGCGTCCTAGTTTTCCTCTGGTGATTTTTTCGTGTTGCAATGTGTCTTTTTTATTGTGTTGAATCTTTAAAATGATGCATCATATAGCCCGTCATGTGGGTATAAGCGTTAGTGATCATTTCACAGCAGCTATGCTTCACTCACCAAACCACAGTCTACCATCAGATCAGGGCATGTGTTCATTTCCTCTCTGTGGTTTCTGTTCTGAGAAATAAAGTTGCTCTTACACATAGCAGCATTTCCCACATGGTGTCTCAAGGTCTGTTTATTTATTTGCATTAACATTAAAAAAACTGCTGTTTTTGTTGATTTACAGTGTGCCAGAATGCAAATCCCATTCTGATTTCCTCAGATGTGATAATGATTTTTTATTCATATAAATATGACACCTCTCAGCAGGAGATACACACATTAAATGATGTTATTTATGTTGTTTTGATAGAGGAGGGAGCGCTGGATGAAGGTCTCTCAGATGGAGCCATTGCTGGAATAGTCATTGCCGTCCTCGTCGCCCTGGGGGCCGCTATTGGCTTGATCATTTACTGCAGACAGAAAGTACCGTAAGTACCCTGCGTTTTGATATCTCTCTGAGACATTCATCTGCTGGATTGCAGAACATGTCGTCTGGTTTTTGGTGTTCAGCTCAACTTCCATGTATGTTCATGGCTGAAAATGCTTATGAATGCAAGCTCCTTCTTCATGTCTAGATTTCAGCCATATTTGATGTTTAACATGTGATTCTGGCATTAAGATTTCCCTTCTATGGACCCAGAGGAAAAGAGCACCAAGAGTTTCCACATACTTTTGGCAAATGATAGAAAGGAGTGTTAGTAGAGTTTCTTTGCAGGTGTTTTCTCCCTGATTTCATGCTACAGTGTTAAGGTTTCTATCTGTGTGTTATCTGACCCTTTTTGTCTGAGTCTATACGTGTGTGTGTTTCTGTGTCATATCTCTCGTTTTCTCTGTATGTCTTGTCAACCACTTTATGACCTTCTAGGAAATTCTCCTCATTCTTTGTACATCTCGGCGTCTTGCGACATGTCGGAGTAATGTACACACACACACTCTGTAGGGCTGCCACACCCTCTGACACTGTTGCAACTAACCGTCATGCTGTTACCACAACTCACTGCTTTACCCCCTTCAGAAACGCTTGTTGTCTAAAAAAAAATGTCTCTAAACAGAGCCCAGTTTCATGAGTCTACAAGGTGTCTTTTTTTGCAAACGAGCAGCACTGAAAACGATGCCTCAGGCAAGTGCTGACAGTGTCTGTCTTATCTTTACAAGCTTGCATTCTTTTGTGGAGAGTTGAAGTGTTTCTTAAATCAATAAAACTTGTGCTGTCAGAAACTGATGTGATTTGGATTCAAGTTATGAAAGAAAGAAAGCAGATGCTGTTGATAGGAGAAGCTCAGAGACATACTGCCAAGAAAAACCATGTTCCTATTAAGTTGATTTTGACAGTCCTAAAAGTCTTTTTAGATATTTTTTACTCATTTGCAGCTTAAATCAACTTGTTTTTAAGAATTTTCTAGAATCACATCTGAATTAAAAAGCATTTATAGTTCTGAACGTCATCCTTTGAAGATGTTCAAACCTTCATTCACACCTTTACACACCTGTGTGAAGTGGACTATTTTGGAAAATTCCAAAAATTCGAGCTGAAGTATACTGAGGTGTTGATGCAAATCGTCACACTTGAATCAAGAAAAATGACCCTCCCACAACATTATGTGACTCATGATGGAGAGTTTATGAAAAGGATCAAAATTGATGTCGCAGAACTGAGATATCACCTTTTTAATTACAAGCCAAAACCTTGCGCCTACATTACCCAAAATGCAAGTGGAGATTTCGGTGTGTTATGCTAGTAGCGACTAATGTAGCCTGGAGCTGCTAGCCTCCAGCAGAGATGAGGAGCTACAGAGGTCTTGAAGTCTTCGGCCCCAACCGACACTGACTCAACTGACATCACTTGAGGCAGGTTATCAGATTTCTCACCGCTCTCTCTGGAGGCGCAAAAAAGTTTTATACGACTTTTTTTACACAGAGAACACCTGGAAACATACTTTCAAAGGTCAGTGGAGTTCACCTTTAAAGCAGCAGTTGCCACATTGTCACATTAAGCAACAGAGTGCCACGAGCTGCAGCAGATTAAATCTTTTCACACCTGAATGACAGATTATTCCCAAACAGCGGCAGTGATGTAATCGCTGCGCCACATCCTGTGAGATTTCAACATTCTCTGGAACTCAACAGGATGCTGCCATCCTGAAACAAAGAACAAACAGATGAGTCAGTGACAGACTCTGACAGGACACAACACTCCTCACTGCAGGAATTTGAAACCAAAGCTTTAGCCACCCTCACACACACTTGGTAAAACAGGAAATTCAAATCCACAGACAATTATCTTTTAAAGGACAGATTCAAAGTGTCTTAAAACAACAGTCAAGTGTCCATATGAACAGTGAATCAAGTGGATATCTGACACATTAACAGTCTTTTTAGCATCAAATTCCCTCTTTGTGTTTCCTCGGACAGTGTTTCCCTGTTGAGCTGCGGTGGAAGTATAGTAACAAAAAGAGGGACTTTGGCACTAAAAAGACTGTAACGTTGAAAGATATCTACTTGATTTGACTCATTTGGATGCTGAAGCTTCACTTTTAAATACATTTTTGCACAGAAAGAGGACTGTGGATTTTGTCCCCCATCACTTCCATTGTAAGGTCATTATGAAGGGATCTTCTAATGGTCAGTATGAACAGGAGGAATGATTACAGCAAGAAAAACAGGTTTCATGTTCATTTGGGCTCCTGACTGTTGGTTTAAGTCAGACTTTAGGAATTGTGAACTTGTCCTTTAAAGCTACCTGTGAGGGAAATGTTGAGTGATTTCCTTCTTACTCTTCTACCCCCTTTTACACCTTCTCCTCCTCCTCACCTTCCTCTTTCCTGGAGCTCATGTTGAGCAACACCGTACCTTTCAAGTAATTCAGTGGCATCTGTGAAATTTCTGGCTTTATTCTCAAGATGAAGAAATGAGCTGAAATACAACAATTGAAACCCTGCAGTAACAAAAACTTGCGCAAATCAGTGTGCGGACGGCCTCACCTTTTCCTTTGTTGCTGCTTTTTTGCAACGTTTCCGCAATATTTGACCAATATCCTGAACTTTCTCTAATGTTAACCAAATGAAACAGAATAGAACAACAGAACTGCTTCAGGCAGGTAGTTTGTGAAAAGAGGAAACGCTGTTTGCCTCCTGTTGTCTCTGCAGGTGTGAACCTTAACTGTTCCCCTTTAACCAAACGGCCCCCCCCCCCCCCTCACTTCTTCACCTGCTGTTGGAGGATCATGTGATGCGACAGGGGTCATCAGGTACCAGTTAGAATAGGTGTTCAGCTGTGAGGTGCCTCTCAGGGCCCTGGGGCCTCGGGTTGACCAACTTGTCTGTCCCTTCATCATTTTGTGTTCATCGTCGCTGTCGACAGGGATAACAGGAGGCTTTTGTTCAGCGGTGGGCTTCCATGTTGTTGGTGTTGTTGGAGGTTTCAGAGGACCAGAGATGACCCAGATTCTTAGACTGATATCTGTGTGCCACTTAGAACTGAAGACGATGGTTCTGGATTGTTTTTAGATGTTTGAAGCAAACTGGAAGCTGAAAGAAAAGTTAGTTTTTTAGATTGTCTTTTTTTTTTTTGCCACAGTAGCATCGTGACTCTATGGATGTTGATTTATTGGTCCACCACTCGACATCCTCGGGCATGAATCCTGCGGACTATTGTGATCCTCTGGCTTTTCCTCTAGTGCCACCATGAGATGTTTCTTTATTGAAACATCTCAACAGCTATCAGATTGATTGCTGTGAAATTTGATTCACACATTCATGTTCCCCTCAGGATGAACTGTAATAACTTTGATCCTCTGACTTCATCATCTGGTCAAAAAGTCACTTTGTTCAATTCTTTAGTTTATGACCAAATACCTTCAAAACTGATGACATTCCCATCAGCCTCAGCTGTACTTTGTGTTTAATGCTAATTAGCAAATGCTAACACACTAAACCAACATGCTCTCAGTCTTGTTTTATAAGCCGACAATAATGAAACAGAGCTGTTTTTTGTGCGGCTGAAGTTGAAGTGAAGGAGTAAGAAGCGAGTTAAAGACAAAATAACTGAGTCAGACAGAAAAAAGATGAAAACAGATCAGGAGGTACAACAGTCAAAGATGGAACGACAAGGAAGATAAAGTTGTAACTATATCCTTCCTCTATCTCCAGACATTAAGATGCTTCGGTGTGATAACCTGCACGCGCACAAACACGTGCACACACACACACACACACACTGCCATCAGCAGTGTTCACAGCAGAGATAAAAACACTGCTGACAGATGGTTGAAGCACAGTCGTAGGTTTTGCATTATTGCAATGTTTGAATCCACCAAGAAGCTGTTATTTTGTGTGTCTGATTTTATTTTGACTATATGTATTTGATCTTTGTGATCAAGGACGTTTACAGCGAGTAATTCTCTCATTTTCAGGAATGTTGTGATCAGTTAAATACTAAAATACTCCAAAACAGATGCAGTCTCTTTTTCTTTTTTAAAGCAACATTTTATTAATTCCCCCCCCCCAAATATAAACAGAAAAATAGCAAAACATGACAACTTCATTATCAAAACTTCATTGCACATAACACTAACAACAGAACAGACCAAATATATAGAGAGGTGAGCCAATAAGTCGCCCAGTAGATCGACAGAGAATCAATCTGCAACAATTTTGATGGTTGATTGATTGTCCAAATCATTTTAAAAGCAAAAATGCTGCAAAAATGCTGCAAAAATATGTTCTCTAACTCCATGCCCCAAATATAAATACTGGCCAGTTGTCTCACACTTCTACAGTAAACTAGTATCTTTGGGCAAAACAAGACCTCAGGAGACATCACTCAGGGCTCCACACCAGGCAGTCCTGATTACTTTCTGGCATTTTATGGACCAAAGTATCAGCCAACAACGCAAGATGTTCATAACTGCACCAATCAAAGTAGATTATCTTGTTTACATCATGGACACTCGATATAAATCTCGTTTATTCTGTTTTTGAGGGAGTGTCTTTGTCAAACTGGGAATAAATATGAATCCTGTAACAAGTAAGAGAAGCTTAAGTGAAACAAGCAGCCTTCTAGCCACAGGTTTTCATTTCTTAAACACGGCTTAAAAAAATGACCTCATTACACAATAATGTTCCTGTCCTGAAGGTCTGAAGCTGAAACCGGTTCTCCACAGGGTTCAATAACACACACACACCTGCTGTACAGCAGCATGGGAGAGCAACGCAGACGTGTTTCACAAATCAAAATAAAGATCTCGTCCTCTGATAATTCAACCTGAGCCCGTATGATGCTTAAAATAAGAAAAAGGAATTAGTAAGTTCAGCAGCGGCTGCAGGTGCTGACAGGAAGTTTGGAGGAAAAGCAAAGTCTGGACTTGTACGACAGAGAGAAAAGCACCTGCCCAGTCCAGGTCTTAGAAAGGAGAACTGATACTGACTTTAACTGATAACATCAGCAAACCGTCAGTTCATGTGTTTATCAAAGATCCAACATTTACACACAAGTTCTTCACTAACATGAGCGTTCTTGCACTTAAAACAAAGGACGTCGCAATGAAGTTCATTTATTTTTAGATATATATACAGTATTGATTAGTCAATCGACAGAAACGTAGTTGCCCACTGTTTCGATAATCAAATTATCGTTTTGAGTCTTTTTTTTAAGAGAAAATGCCCAAATTCTCTGATTCCAGCTTCTTAAATGTGAATATTTTCTGGTTTCTTTAGTCTCTATGACAGTAAACTGAATATCTTTGGGCTGTGGACTGTTGGTCGGGACAAATCAAGACGTTTCAGGTTTTATATTGGTCTTTGGGAAACAGTGATTGACATTTTTCACAATATTCTAACATTTTATAGTACAAACAACTAATCGATTAATCAAGAAAATAATAATAAATAATGAAAATAATCGTTAGTAATATAATATTTGTACTTTTCACAGAGCTTTACTGCCTTATTGTATAATTTATGCTCATTCTAGTGTCTTTTTAGTAGAATATTAACTGGTATTAAAAATATGTTTTTACTCCAAAAACATGCAGAACAGGTAGGATACTTTTTCAGCCCCGAGTTGTGTCTGCAGGTTTCATTTTCAGGCTGCATACAGCCCCGACAACCTCCAGCAGTAAAGCAGCCTGAGAGACCAAACACAGGGTTAAAGGCCCCAAAAATCATCCCACCTGCAGGGTATTTTCACTACAAAGGAACCTGTAAATTCAGTGTCAGGAATGAATGGTTCAAGTTTAAGTCCATCCTGTTTTGAGGGAGTTGTTTAGTGTACTTAAGATAATAAGATAAGAAGAGAGGTGAAACCCGGGGCTAAAAGGTACGATAAACACTCACTACTGCTTGTTGAACATATTAACATTTTTATCAACTCAGATCTTCCTTCATGTAGATTTTGACATCACATTATTGATGTATTTGTTATTAATTTATGGATTATTTGTTTGTATTTGAGGATTTAATCAGTAACAAGTCAGAGGGTCAGCAGGATTCGTCCTTTGAGAAACACGAATATCTCTGAAAAATTTGATAGCAATCCAATGAACATTTGCTGAGATATTTCAGTCGGAACCAAAGTTTTGTGCCGACCGACCTCCATAAAATCCATAAAACAGACTGAACAGGCTGGTGTTCAGTTTCTCAGCATCTCAGTTCAACGTCACTGAGCTAAAACACAAGACAGGAAGTGAGAGCAATGTATATTGAGTACATGAGGAAGTAGAACAAGTCTTTATGTCTTCAGTTCTGCGTTATCCGGGATTAAAGCGGTCTGTGTGGGTTTGAGTATTTTGGAAACACAGTCGGACTGCATTCCTTCACTCTCAGCCCCGCTCACCACCGCTGTCGATCACAGCTCCACCTCCCCCTCTGTGACCGGGGGGGGGGGTGGGGGGGGTGGGGGTGGGGGTGGGGGGGTTCAAGTGTGTGGCTGCATTCATTCATTCAACATCACAATCCTGAAACAGTTCATACTCTTATTCTCTCAGGAGATCAATCACAGGCTTTGATCTCAAGCACATTATAATTAACAGGATTTAGGATGAACGTGATCTCACCTGCAGCGACAGGTACTTTCACTACGGAGGAGCCTGACAATTCTGCGTAAGAGATAAATCATCTTTATTTGAGTTCTCCCTGTTTCTAGGGCATTATTTAGTCTGCTTGAGATAAGATAAGATATACTTTATCGTGCCCTCAGGGAAATGCATCTCCAGATATACTTACTTAGAAACATCCTTACAATTATTTATTTAGAAAAATGTATTTGTTTTTTATTGGTGCAATACAACATAACAAAAAGACACAGGAACATGAGACAGGACAGAACATACAGACGTTAAGACCAGACAGCAGGACAGTAGGGTTGGGAAGACTAATGAGTAATAACAAAGAAAGAGGAAAAGAAGGTAGAGAGAATAATAAATAAATCTAATAATAATGAAAATGGAAGATGCAGGCGATTTGTAGGGTTGTAACTTTGCCAGGCAAGACCCTCGGTCTGCATACCGGGGGGGGGGGGGGGGACCAGAGGGCAGGATGGCAGGTCGACCCCAGATATAAAAATACATTTAAGAAAAAGACAAAGTTCATATATTCAACAAAAAACACACACAAGGAACCTCACTCCTCAGGAGAGTCAGTCTGCCTTTATGCTTACATGTAACCATGGTAACTGTACACTGTACAAAGATGGTGGCAGCTGGAGCCTTAAAATGCTTAGGGGACATGGTCTTAAGGTGCAGCCCAGACATGTTAATATCAGCAGAGAGACTCATCAACCCTCCGACCTTCATCAGTTTGACTGTTGAAGATATTTGCTTGTTTGTAGCTGGAGGCGAATCAGTTACCCAGAATGCATTTATACATTTATACAGTTATACAGTTATACACTTACACAGTTATACATGTATACATTTATACAGTTATACATTTACACATTTATACATTTATACATTTACACATTTATACATTTATACAGTTATACAGTTATACAGTTATACATTTATACAGTTATACATTCATACATTTATACATCTACACATTTATACATGTATACATGTATACATTTATACAGTTATACATTTACACATTTATACATTTATTCATTTATACATTTATACAGTTATACATGTATACATTTATACAGTTATACATTTACACATTTATACATTTATACAGTTATACATTTATACAGTTATACATTCATACATTTATACATCTACACATTTATACAGTTATACAGTTATACATTTATACAGTTATACATTCATACATTTATACATCTACACATTTATACACTTACACAGTTATACATGTATACATGTATACATGTATACATTTATACAGTTACACATGTATACATTTATACAGTTATACAGTTATACACTTACACAGTTATACATTTATACATTTATACATGTATACATTTATACAGTTACACATGTATACATTTATACATGTATACAGTTATACACTTACACAGTTATACATGTATACATTTATACAGTTACACATGTATACAGTTATACACTTACACAGTTATACATTTATACATTTATACATGTATACATTTATACATTCATACATTTACACATTTATATATTTATACAGTTATACATTTATACATTTATACAGTTATACAGATATACATTCATACATCTATACATTTACACATTTATACATTTATACAGTTATACATTTATACATTTATACACTTATACTGTATAAAGGTATACATTTATACATTCATACATTTACACATTTATACAGTTATACAGTTATACATTTATACATTTATACAGTTATACAGATATACATTCATACATTTATACATTTATACAGTTATACATTTATACATTTATACACTTATACAGTTATACATTTATACAGTTATACAGATATACATTTATACAGTTATACATTTATACATTTATACATTTATACATTTAACACAAACTTTGAGTTTAATCTTTTCGTTTAATCGAAAAACGACTTGCTTCACCCTGTAATTTAGCTGATGTCTTCATTCTGTGATGTTCTGTAATTCAATGAATGGACTCCAGAGATAAAAGCTTCATTTTGAAATAATTACAGGGAAATGCTGCATATAACATGAGAACTGAATATAACATGAGTACTGCTGGTGATTTCCATGTTTTTTCATGTTGTTTGAATCTTTCAAAACCAGGCGTTAAGTTAAAATACACGCTGTTCTTTTTGAGGATCCAGTTTAATCAGACATTTAAGAGAAAACCGGTCGGACGTCTTCTGCACAGTCATTCAAACTTATCAGTGACGCCTCCTTCTATCTGCTGCACTTAATGTTCAGGAAAACAAGCTGCCAGCTGGGAAAACCCGCTCACATCACACCCCTCACTGATAATTACATGTTAGATAATGAGGTTTGTTTTTTTTTTATTTGCAGGCTCCACATCTCTCACATAACATTACATTAACTCCAGAAACAGGTGAGAAATGCGCCACTGTGATCCAATGTGTGTGAAACATGAGAAACTTTCTGCTGCAGCTTGTTTCTGGTTGATTTTAGTGTCATAAATAAAAATATTCTGGCTGCTTCAACGAGGTAAAACGTGAAAACTTAAGTTTCCAGTTTCTCCTGAAGTTTCTTGAAAGCAGCATCAAGTGTTTTAGAAACAGTTGAGATCATTTACGTGCTAAAATTTTATCACCTCGGCCTTGGTTTTCAGCGGTGTACCTGAAAACGGACGTCTGACAGGAAGTTGAGCAGCGGCGAGGGCGAGGCCTGTTTCTCAGAGAATGGCAGGAATGTCACTGTCATGTCTGCACTCGTCTTCTTCGGCTCATGTTTGTGTCGCTGCTTCTTTATCTTTCTTCGACCCTCCGGTTTCTCTTTTACTTTCTCTCATTTTATCTGATTCCGTTTCTATTTCTGTCTTTCTCTATTAGAAAACCACGGTGGCCACATCCTCTTCACGCTGTCGTGCTGCTGTAGTTTGTAACCAAACACTAAAGACAGAAAGAAGTGCTTTAAAGAAAATAAGAGAAGAAGAAGGCGGTTTAATAGGTGCAGAATCAAGAATGAAAGCTGATTGAAAAAGAGGATCTTTGTGTCATCAAAAGGAATTAAAGTGAGACCGTCAGAGAACAAATGGTGCGTTCTTTCTTTGATAAAGGTGATCTCATAAGCAATAAAACACACCTGTCTCTGTTCGTTACACTGCTGCAGCCTCACTTGTTCTGGTGTGACTGGTGACTAATGTTAACTGAAGTCATTATAACATTTTACCTGCTTATGTTACTGTTACTAACCTTTTAAAATGATCTCATAATTACCAGCAGCTGCTATATAGGCTCACTATGAATAATATGTGTATAATATGATGCAAAACCCTGTTTATGAATATAAAAAGGGCTCCAAATAATGATTATATATAAGGGTTAAGAAGTAAATGACTTAAACAATTAATCAAGTATCACTTTTACTTTCCTGATGATCAATGTGAGGCAAAATGAAATGACTGTGTAGTTATTGTCACAGTTTACCAGGAATTTCCCCTTAAAGCATCTAATGAATATTTTAACAGTCTGATCTGTCAGTGTGTAACGTGTTCGTAGTGATGAACCTACAGAGAATCATCAGTGACTCTGCAGCTCCTCTCGGCTTTACGGAGCTTTATAGTGAGTTTCAGCTCATTGTTTATCTGTCCGGCTGCAACTTTTACTGACTTGGTTCACTCTCAGCGTCTCATAGCGTCGTTTTAGGTTCTGCAGCAGCTGTTTGCAAAGAAAAGGCTCCAGATATTTCCCTCAGGAGTTGGTAGAGAGTAAAAACAGAAGCTAAAAGAGAGAGAATATTGGACTCACATTCACCAGGTGGACAGAAACACGACTCCAAATAATGATGATGTTGCGTCATAACTGCTGGATGTGGAAATAAGTTCAACATTTCAATTTAAAAGGTGATAATATGTCAGAGTTGTGGTCACTACTTGTTTCTGATGAAAACTGGTGAACAAGAAATCAGTTATTGCAGGTTTAAAGATATTCAGCACCCCAAAAAAAATCCTCCAAATAAGATGAATTTCAAAGCATCTATAATGAACTGGGAGGAAAGTTTCTCTCTTTGTTGGACGCTGCAACAAAATCAGAGTTTATTTCCGCTTTTGTTGGAGTATAGTCTATAAAAAAATAAGAAAATAGGGTGTTGGAAGACTGCAGGGGCTCAACAGAATAGCAGCTACGTGTTATTTTCTCCAACAGCAGCTCCAGACAAACAAACATGGCTCCTCTCTGTCTTCTCGCCGCTCTGTAAACACTTCTCTGACGATGTGCTGTAAAACAGATAAATAGCTGCAGGGCAACATGTCAGAGATGACAAAGTCTCTGTGTCCTTTATGTTTTACCTCTCTCTCTCTCTCTCTGTGTGTGTCTGACCTTTGACCCCTTTATGCCGTAACTGACCTTATTATACACACTCTGAGCTATCTACTTCTCGATGGCTGATGTTTTGTCTGTCGCTGCTCTTATCAGCGGCTGAAGTATGTTTCACAGTTACTGTGATAAGATTGAGAGCTGCAACAAAAAGGATTTTTTTTTTTTTTTTTTTTAAGATGCTGATATTTACTTTGCAATCTGAACCTGAATCAGTCGAAGGGTTTTAGAAAAGTCAACGCTGAGGAGGACAAATATTTAGTAACTGTCGAATACGTCAGTGAGTTAAAGTTGAGATTAAACTCTGCAGTGTGGAAGATATTCAGCGTTTCCTCTTCATGAAATATAAAAACAGAAAGTAAGGATTCATGTTCACAGTTTCACGTTTATTTATGAAGATTTTTCTTGGACGTTTCTTTCTTTGTGTCATTTTTCTTTTTACGCCTCCACGCCGGAGACAGCAGTCTCATTGTCTTGTGAACATAATGTCTACTTCAGGGGAATTTCTTCAAATTTGGTACAAACATCCACGTAGACTCAAGGATGCACTGATTATAATTTTGTGGTGAAAGGTCAAAGCTCAAGGTCACTGTGACCTCATGTCCGTCCCATTCTCCCATGAACGCGATATCTCAGGAATGCTCGGAGGGACTTTCCACACATTTGGCACAAAGATCCACATAGACTCAAGGATGCACTGATTATAATTTATGTGGTCAAAGGTCAAAGTTAAAAGGTCACTGTGACCTCGCAAAAACACATATTTGACCACAACTCAAGAATTCATACGTTTATTATGAGAAGATTTCACACAAATGTCTAATAGGATAAAATGATGAAGTGATGACATTTTATATCCAAAAGGTCAAAGGTCAGCTTAAGTGTGGCTTCATAATGTTATTTAACACCATAACTGAGGACCAGAATGGGAGATTATGACCATATTGTGACCAACATACTGAACTGGTTCCACCATTTAACTGTGGTGGTTGTTTAGATCTGCTGTGCTGCTGGTTGAAGATGTTTGTGAAACGTCCACGTTTCAGAATTTGTAGCTTGACGACAACTTTATCTTCTATCAGAATCAGTTTTATCAGCCAAACATGAAGACATACAAGGAAAATACACTTAATATTAAATTCCTTCAAAGTCTTCATGGATGTAAACTGAAACTTGACTGGTTTGTGGAGGCAAACTGCAAGTATTTCTAGTTAATCTGACTGTATGTGTCAAAGCAACTGTCTCATTAACTTCCTTTATTTAAGTAAAAGTAGAAATACTGTCATAAAAATGCTCCAACATAAGGAAAAGTCCTGCATTCAAAATGTTACTTAAGTAAAAGTACAGAAGTATTATCAGCAAAATGTACTTAAAGTATCACAAGTAAAAGTACTCATTATTACTGACATTACATCTGTATTTATCTCTAAACTGACACTTCAACCTCTAGCTTCCTGCACTCTCCAGTAGGGATGTGCAGAGGGACCAGTATTTGTATTTGTATTTGTATTTGTTGAGACAGCAACATTATTTGTATTTGTATTCGAATAAAATTGGACAGAGGCTTAAAAATCCTGTTTTTGTTTTCATTACGCCTCTAATTTTAGAAAATTAAAGTGTTACAATAAGTGTTCATGAACAAACAGACACAGAGACAGCACTTTGTGGAAAGGAGAAGAAGAACAACAGGTTATGGAGAGAGTCCCTTGAAAGTAGTTAGCGTGTGTCAGCAGTTCAGCTTTATCTCTGGGGAACACCCCCTGACTCCAGGACTGATGTTCAAATTAGGAAATGTGCGTCATGTAGCAGGTGGATGTGACGTTTTTTTTTTTTCTTCCAGAAAACAAATAATTTTTAAAATATTTGTATGAAACAAATATTCGTATTAAACCCACTATTTGTGCTTTGCTGAATATTTGTATTCAGGCACACTCTTACTCTCCATGAAATGAATATTTACACTCTGAGTGCTTTGAGTATTTACACGTGAAGACATTGAAACTGTGAGCAAATGTACATTTTATTCTCAAGATTTAGTGTTTTTTTTTAATACATTTTCTTTCTGTGTTATTTGGTTGTTGATCTACTGTAGTTGTGTGAGTTTCTTTCATATCTGAAAAAAGTGCTGAACTTAACATTTTGACGGGATGTTTTAGACTCAGCAGCTCTTTGAACGTTTCTGTTGTGTAACTTTCAGCTCCGTCTTCATACTTGAATCATTACTTCAACCTGTAAGACCTTTATACAGATTTCCTTTGTTGTTTTAACTTCATAACAGGGAATTTGGGTGTGAGATGGTTTGAACACTGAGGCTCTGAATCAACATGTGTGTGTGTGTGTGTGTGTGTGTGTGTGTGTGTGGGATGAGATTACATCATGCTGAAAGTATGTGAAGGAAATCAAGATGCTGTCAGACCGACGTGTCAGCAAAGTTCATCTCCAAACTAGAAAGTATTCACCTGAAATTAACTTTTCAACATAATGCAGTGAGTCCAGGTTGTAGTTGGTGATGATATCAAACCCCATCTATCATTAATAAAAACATGTCATAATATCAATTTGTTGCTATGAGTTTATGTCAGTTTTTTATTTATATTTAATCTCATTTAAATTGTTCGTACCAGCTGAATGATGTCACTCAGCTGAAGCTCGTTCTCTACTAATCGCTGTTTTCTGTTTTTTGTTCTCAGGGTCGAGTCACCGTACTAAAGAAATTCCTGCTTTCTGCTGGTGAGTCTCTCTGACTGACTTTACTCTTTAAAATGTCATTTCTGTTTGTTTGGGACGAACATTTATAACAGAAAATACCAAGAAACTTCACAACCATCAAGTTCTAACAAGAACAGTTAATGTCACTATTAGCTATAACGATTAGTCGATTAATCGATTAGTTGCCAAACGTACACGCAGATTAAAATCGTTAAAATAAAAATTAAAGATGTTTCACTTAAAAAAATCAATATTCCTCTGACGATGTTTGGTGACCACCGGACTTCCTGGAGGGGCTGTTAGCCGAGCTGCTGCTAACGTTTGTCCAGTTTATTTCTCTGATAACTTAAGATCCAGACGTCCAATGACTAAAATCCTTCTTCCGGCTAAAAGATATAGTTAAAAACCACCTAAATTTATCATGAAAATGTGTCTTAAAACTGAATAAAAGTCCATTTATAACAGTTTGTGTGGAACAACCACAACGCCGATGTATTATCTTGTATGTGTGTAAGTTACTCTTTGGTAGACGCCATTGTAGCGGACAAACACAGCGCCGCCGTATGCATCTGGTGCGTGTTTACTCTTTGGTAGAGGAGGTATGACGCCATCGACAGGCGACCAAATGAAACGGTCCGTTACTTTGATTAAATTACAGATTTCTCTGGGTTTGAAAACTGTTGGAAACATTTGGGATAATGTAAGTACACAACTCAACAACATATATAACACAGGTCTAGTTGTTTTTAGACATTTTAATGTGGAATAATTACATATTATACCTTTAATCGAGAAAATAATCTACAGATTAATGGTTAGTTGCAGCCCTGGATACTATATATATATATATATATAAACCATGAGACCATGAAAGATTTGGCCGTACTGTGTAATATTCCTTTAATATCTCTGCTTATATGTTCATATTCTGTGTCAGAGTCCTGCAGGTGAAACAAAGGAAAGAAGTTAAAGAACTGAAACTAACTTATTGAATATTAAACGTCATTATTCTCCACATCACAACGTCTCAGTCACAGCTCAGTCTGTACTTACAGACAGCTCTCAAACCACAAACGAAAAAGGAAAACGGAAGACGTGTTTGAACCAGGAAGTGTTTTCAAAGGTGGATTCACCGGTGAGGGCCGTTGCTATGGTTACCCTCAGTCTAACATACCTCGAGCTCTTTCCTCTTGTGGTCTCTGAAGGAGCTTGTGGTCGTCGGGGACAGTACGGTGTCTATCTGTGTGTGTGTGTGTGTGTGTGTGTGTGTTTTTGTCAATATACAGCAGCCGGTGTTGAAACAGCAGCTACAAGGTTGTCTCCACTCGGTCGAGCAAACAAAACCCGGAGGGTATGTGTGTGTGTGTGTGTGTGTTGAAGTATCTATATGAGCAGTCGTGTGTGTGTGTGTGTGGTTTCGAGATAAGACTGTTGATTTAAAGCGGAGTCACAGAGAGTCTGTGTGTCTGAGCCCTGCAGCAGGAACAAGCATCTACTCACAGCTTCAACCTGCAGCTTCTCAAGTGTTTCTGGGAAATTGTGTCTGTTTTCACAAGATGACGCATCGTGATCCTGGACGACAAAACATCAGAAGCCTTTGAAATGTGTTTGTCAGTGAATGCAGAGCATCTGTAGCGTTGCAGGCGACTAAAATCTGGTGCTGAATTGACTAAGTTTTCATTAATCTACGGAGGCTCGGAGGAGCCAGAGAGCAAAAAAAAATAATTTGTGTCCTCAATTTATCTGTTTTGTGTGTTCACCTCTCAGTTTGTTCTCGATGTGCTGATGTGCATGGACGCAGGAGCATGACAGGTTTTACAATGAAAAAGTATCCTGTAGAATACGTTTAAGGGATCTCAGAGATAACACAGTGTTGTGCTTAAAGTATATCCTCATATCTTATTCCAAGATCAAAGTAAAAACCTTATTAAATCCAAATGATCCACAGTGAGGCTGTCGGCAGGCTGAGAGAACGGCATGAGGGGGAATTCTGCACAAACAACTACATCGAGAGCTCAAATTAGCTCCCGGGCTAGTTAAAAAAAAAACATTTTCAGAAATGCTTTTCCTGTAAATCTCACAGCTGTAAATTCATTGTCAAAGAGAAGACTGTATAAAAATATGGACGTAGTTACCGTGACGTCACCCGTTGGTTTCTGAAGCTCAAAGCGAGCCGCTCCGGCCGTCGCCATCTTGGCAGCGCGTGACTCTGCCTAACTCCCAGCCAATCAAAAATGGGCAAAGAGGCGGGTCGAATGGCTGAAACAAGCCACCTAGCGGCTGGCGGACCTGTCACTCAAAGCAGCCATGTCCTTCATTATGCATAACTTTACGGCTTAATAAAATTTAAACGGGTGAGTTATAAAATAATTCACCCCCCGTACAGTTGTCATGAAAGAGGAAATTATCTACAGAGACCAAAACTGTTGTTTGTACCAGGCTGTAAACATGTTTATTTCTGCTGTAAAGTTGGACATTTTAACATGGAGGTCTATGAGGATTGACTCGCTTTTGGAGCCTCGAGTGGTCGTTCAAGGAACTGCAGTTTTTGGCTTCATTTTACAGCCTGGAGGTTGCCGCTTGGAAGAAACGCAAAAAATTTGAGAAAATCTCGAAACATCACAAAAAAATGTTTACACTCGGCTGCTCTTTGAATGATCTCGTCGTGTTCTCGGCTGGTTAATTAACGCCACCATCTGTTTACTTTGATAAACCAACTCTCTAATATTTGTCAAATTAAAATAAGCTTTAATTCTAATTTTCTTTTGCTAATATTCTGGAAATCTGTGTGAAAAATAACAGAAAGTAAAACATGTATGCACAATAAAACATAGAATTGATTTTGCTGCCTTCATAATGGAAATAACTGGCAACGTTTTCTTCTCTCTCTCTCTCCAGGAGATGCCGGCCCAAACATCCGACCGTTTTGTTTCCCATGATCCCTCTGTGCAGCCTGAGGACGCTGCAGTTGGATCCAGCTGGTTTCCTGTGAAACCGTCTGTCTCTCTCTCTCCTGGAAACCTGATTTAACCTGAATGATGGATTCTATCAGAGTTTGGATTATTATCTGGAATCTTCACTGTTAATCTGATTTTAGCTTTTTTTTTTTTTTAGCTTTTTTTTTTTTCTTTCATCCCCTCCACCATCACTGGATCATCACCTGCCCTTCCCTCCTTTTCTTTCACCTGTTTTTTTTTTTTAACAAATGTCATCGTTCACCCTTTGTCTCACCTGCCGCTTCCTTTGGGAAACTGAAAAACACGGAGAGACTGTGTGCGACGGAGACATTTCCTGGACTAAAGCTGATGGACTGACGGTCACGATGAGTGACTTTCTTTATCCTGCTGGAAACCTGAGGAGGATTTCTTTAACCACACACACACACACACACACACACACACACACAGCCTCAGTGATCACAGGCTCAGAGGCCACACACGTAGAAGCATCGAAATATGAATATCTGAAAAAGTTTTTTTTTTTTTTTTGTAATGGTTTGATTTATGTCACTGTCGTCTCCAGGCGGGTGGAGCGCATTTTTGGAAGCTTCTCTGTGCTCGACAGTGTTATAAGAGGAAGCTTTGATCCAAAATACCTCAGTTTCTTCAGTGCTCACCACTTTTTTCTAAAAAGTTAGAAACATGTCGCCAGTTGAGATTTTTTTTTTTGAAACTACAGGACTTCATTCCTCATTAACGTTTCCTCTGTTTCTTCCCCTCTCTGTCCGGCTGCTTCCTTCATGTTTCTCTGGTTGTTTCTCAAACTGCAAAACAAACAGTCAACTCCGCTCAGCTTCAGGCTTTGCTAAAACAAACGAGTCTACTGTTGTTTAGGGCTTTATTTGCTTAATTATTTGGTTATTCAAAATCCACATTTGATGTTTGTTCATGCAGCGATGCTCTCTTTTAATGTCTGTTACAGAGTTAAGAAGGCAAATAGATCTTTATTCACGGGAGACATTTTTGATTCGTCATAGCAGGTGGAACTGGTAACATTAACGATGGTACTGGTGAACCATCATGCACTATAACTGGGACGTGAATCCGGGGAAACTAAACGGGATTCAACCATCGTTAATGTTAGTGTTTGCACCTCAAAATGTTGGTGGTTGCTGCCAAAAAACTAAAAGTAAAGTAAAAGTTATGAAAGTAACTTGATACATGGAGATAAACAGGACAGAACAACATGAGTGTATTATTTTTCCATGTTTAAACACCAGTCAGCTAACTGCTAACGGAGCCTAAAGCATCATTACTGTTGCCATAGTTACAGTACCTGCAGTTAAATATACAGACGGCACTGATTTAGAACAGAGGTGAACCTGTTTTAGATGTGAATGAGTTTAAAGGGATAGTCTGGATTTTTTAAAGTGGTTTTGTATGAGCTATTTATCCATCGTCAGTGTTTTACCTGCAGTAGATTTCTGTCGACACGCTCCCAGTTTAGAGAAGACAGGAGTACTGGTACGGAAGATGATTAATGTGCTGCTGTAGATGGGAGCAGCAGCTAAACCTACTTTACCCACCTGCAAGAATCAATATCAGTTTAAAGGTTTCACTATATTTAGAATATTTTCACTGTTTTCCTTGCCGTCAACCCTTTTCTTTACTCCACCACAGAACTTCCGTATGCCGCACGCTGTATTACACTGCAACAGCATGTTTTAACCCAAACAGCTGATCTGTGATGTAATACAGTGCGCGGCATGCGTAGGAATATAGTAGTGCCGAAAGAAAGGGCTGACGGCAAGGTAAGATGGAGAAAATATTCTAAATATAGTGAACATTTAAACCGATATTGATCTTTCAGGTGGTTTAAATATGTTTTGCTGCTGCTTCCGTCCACAACAGTTCATCACTTAACTTCCGTACCGGTATTCCCGTCTGCTTCTCCAAACTGGGAGCGTTCCGACTCAAATCTCCCGCAGGTAAAACACTGACTATGGATCAATACTTCATACAAAACCACTTCAAAACATCTGAACTATCCCTTTAAGTGGCTGTCTGCCAGCCAATCAGAAGCAAGAATGAAACATTTTTAAGTCCATTCCTGATATATGGGACCAGAACTGATCTGTAAACATGAAATTAAAACATTATTCCAGTTTTCTCTCATGATCTTTGCTGTGACTCTGGCTTTCGTCCAACTTTTTTCCCTCCTTTTTCCTCCCCCCCTCCCCCGCACACTCCCGGTCCAGGATCCTCTTTCTGTTCCTGTAAATCTTCTTACATCTACGTCTTCTGTGGAAAAGCATGAGAGTAGGAGGTAAAAGGACAAGTTTGGACACGCAGGGACGAGTCAGCGAGGTGAAGGTGAAGAACAGAGAGAGAAAAAAATGAAAGAAAAAAAAGGGCGGGAAAGTGTTTGTGGGCAGCGACGTCGTTTGAGTTTTGGAGGGAAACTTCAGGGCGGTGCTACTGACTTTATAAAAATCTTTATTTTGCCATAATTGGATAGAAGTTGCTTTAAATGAAATGATATTTTTGCAGGTTAACAATAAACCTTGATCTCATCTGAAAATGTCAAAGTTTTTGTTCTATTTGAAGTTTTGCTTTTAGACGGATCACATGTCTTTATGAGTATTTTCTTATCAAATTCTTGAGCTGGTTGATGATTTTTTTTTGTTGTTGTTGTTGTTTGTGTGGTTAGTGGTTGTGTTTGATCTCAGGCTTCAACATGCACTGATCTCCAGTGAGAAAGTATTTATTTTGTTTAGATAACTGGAGCTGAAGATCATCGCTGTTCTGCAGATCACACATTCAAAAGCTCGTTTAGCTTTTTTTTGTGTTTTTTTTTTTTTTTCTGTTTGTGCGTTTTCTGACGAAGACGCACAAACAGAAAGCTAACATTCTGAGCGTGTCGTTTTCAACATATTAATGTTTATAATTTGGGATAACACAAATGACAGAATGTATTAATAACAACATGTAGATATGATGCTTTGTTGTCATAAACGATACACATTTATATGTTGCAAAGCGACGCGTGCAGCCTGTGAGATAAACTGCCCTCATTGTAAATAATGTTCTACACTGTAAACATTTTATTTTGTGACATTTTTGGAATGATATGGGGTTTTTATTCCTTATGATTTAATATTTTAAGAAATGCTTTGTTTTGTTTTGTCAATGTTTACAGAAATGATCTGGCCTTTTAAAAACTCCTGTAAAAACACTTCAAAGATTTTAAATAAATGTCCCCGAAATAAAAAAAAAAAAATCATGTCACATTTTAACAGCTTTGTAAAGCCATAAAAGTTGTGGAAATATTTTCCTAAGTTTGCTCTTCATGTTGTGTTTTATTTATTAGTTTTTTTCCATCATGATTGAAAGATGACATTCAAAACAAGAAACTGACCAATCAGAGTGTGTGTGTGTCTGCACACCGTCCAATCACAGAGTGAAGCAACGGTTCGTTTTTTCAAATTGTTGGCTGACTGTCTGCACACATACCTCACTCTGTGTGTGTGTGTGTGTGTGTGTGTGTGTGTGTGTGTGTGTGTCGTAGTGAGCCGAGGGGGTTTTTCTGTCTCTCCTCACCTGCCGCTCCCTCATCTCGTGGTGAAAATCATCCGTCTTGACAAGTCATTCCACAATTTTTCTATTTTTTTTTTTATATAAGCTTCACACAGACTTTTAAATGACTGTGTGGACACACTGTGGATTTTATCCTCCATCACTTCCATTGAAAGCACATTTGAAGGATCTTTTAATATCCAGTATGAACAGGAGGAATGATTACAGCGAGGAAAACCTCTTAAAATAACACAATTATTATTTACTAAGTGTAGCGACTACTTTTCAAAAAAGGCCGCTAAGAGACTCAGTAGGCTCTTATATGTGACACGTCCATACAAAACCATCCCGAAGTCCACATGATGTTTTATTGATGTTTTATTGAAAAAATAAACAAAAATGAAAGAGTCTGACAAGCAGCTGTTGCACAAAAAATATACAAAAAATGCAATCTGACTGTGAAAATAAAGTGATGAACAGACGATGGTGATGATAGTAACAATGGTGACGATGGTGATGATAGTAACAATGGTGACGATGGTGATGATCGTAACAATGGCGACGGTCAACAGAAAACATCAGAGCTCTACCAACTCCCTTTGTCCAAAAACTCCCGCCACCACCTAAGTGAACAGGTTAAATAATAGGAAACCACACCCATGTGTCAAGCAACGTAAGTGACGCAATACGTGATGCCCACGTCAATATATAAACAGAAAAAACAACATATTTTGGCTCCTACACTAAGAGTTTTACACTCAAAAACTGATCTGTCGTCACATCTGGATTCAAATGTTGCTAAAGCCTGATTGGTGAAAGAAAGCATGTGACTTCACCTTTTCCCAGCAGAGCCACACCCACTTCAAACCAGTCAGGAGAACCAAGCGGTAACCTCCGGGGCTGTAAAATGAAGCCAATGTGGAAGTGTCAAAAACTGCAGTTCCTTGAACGAACACTTGAGGCTCCAAAAGCGAGTCAATCCCCATAGACCCCCATGTTAAAATGTCCAACTTTACAGCAGAAATAAACATGTTTACAGCCTGGTACAAACAACGGTTTTGGTCTCTAAAGCTAATTTCCTCTTTCGTGACAACTGTACGGGGGGTGAATTTTTTTATAACTCACTCGTTTAAATTTTATTAAGCCGTAAAGTTCTGCATAATGAAGGACATGGCTGCTTTGAGTGACAGGTCCGCCAGCCGCTAGGTGGCTTGTTTCAGCCATTCGGCCCGCCTCTTTGCCCATTTTTGATTGGCTGGGAGTTAGGCAGCGTCACGTGCTGCCAAGATAGCGACGGCCGGAGCAAAAACCGCTCTTCAGAAACCAACGGGTGACGTCACGGTAACTACGTCCATATTTTTATACAGTCTGTGAGGAGAACACAGAAAAAAAACACAAATACAGCAATCTGTCATTTGAAATGACCAAAACCAGAAAATGTTACTGTATGTTCTTGTAGGACGTGATTGCTCATAATAAGAAGCTGATTCACTAATATACAGACTAAAACCTTAAAATCAGTTTTAATGTTCAAACAGACCTTTGAAGATAAAAAATATTCTCTCAGGGTCTAAAACTATCAAACAGGTCAAACTGTGTCTGGCTGCTTTAATCCTGTAGGTCAACGTAACCTCCTGATAATCCTTTTACACCAAAACACCCACGAGATAAACACACACACACACACACACACACACACACACAGCAGATATTTACTCTGTTATCTGTAGGAAACATCATCCTGAAGTCACAAAGACTTCATTTCCAAAACACAATCAGAATTCCAAACATTCAATAAATTTATTCAATGAATAAGTCAAAAAACTGTAATTTTGTATAAATATTTACATGTTATCATCTCACTAGTCAAGTTTCCATCCAAATGTAGAACAAATTTGAACTGAATTTATTTTTTTGAATTGGAAAACATGATGTAAATATGACATTTCTGTCAGTTTCATGTATTGATGTGAGGAAGGTTACAGTCTCCTCATCATCGATCCACACACATCTGATGTTTTCAGCTCTCCAGTGATGATAAAGTCACATGATTCATGCATATTATCATTTATAAACTCAGTCTGTTAAACACAAGAAAGACAAGAACGAACGAAGACAAAACAACTTTATTGTTTTGTGTCTGTTTGTGTTTCCGTGGTGACAGAAAAAGCCGTTGTGTCTTTTATGAAACCCGGCGTGACGCGTCGGTGACATGTTTGAGGTTTGTCTCGGTGGGTCGACTGTGCTGTGAAAATATGTTTCACAAGAGAGTGAATGAGGTTCTGTGGTTTCTATAAACATGTGAAAGAGCAGAAACAGACACTCAAAGACAGCGACTGTTTACACCAACAGAGCCGTAGAGACTGGTTACACACACACACACACACACACACACACACACACACACACACACACACACACACACACACACACACTTTTTCAGTGTCAAACACACCAAACCTAATTCATTATTTGAAAAATGTTGCTTTTATATATTACTGCAATATTAAATTTTCATGTCTTACTGCAGTGATTCCCAGCAGAATTACCTGCATCCGCATATTGAGACGACTATAACAATTAATTTAGTTGTTATTGCATGAAAACTAGTAATTAAACAAGCAGAGGAGATGAAATAGTTCAAACTGGTTCATACTTTGCTGCTCCATGTGTTCACTAAACTGAACTAAACATTTACAGTTCCGTTGTATTAAAATATTGTAGCATCCACTTTTATATGATTAATAATGAAATAACATCCATTTTGAAATGAATTCAAATAAACACATTTGGAACATAAATGTGGGTGTTGATGAAGACGTGCTGGAGTTCATCGGACTGAGCTGTGAGGAAAAAAGGTTGGGAACCACTTTCTTACTGTGCCGCCGTCTCTTCAGGCTTTTTAAAAACAATGCAACATATATACATATATGTATATAATGCTAGTAAACACACAACACATGCACAGGCAAACGTCTCACTGAATTGTGACCTTTGACCTGCAGAATCTCTCCAGGAGGTAAAAACCGACCTGATAAACAAAGAAAGTGTAAAAGAGGGTAAATACACTTGACCTGTGACTTTGTTGTTGTTTCATCTCTTATAACTGTCTCTTAAGGCTATTTTTTTTGTCTCCTTTGGCAACATATATAATGCTGCAGTAAAGCAAACACACAGCAAACATCTTGCTGAAACGTGACCTTTGACCTGCAACCTGCAGCTCAGATCTTCTGACTTAAAGCTGCAAATTGAATAAGATACAACACGAACGCTCCCTCATACAGAACGAGCACAACATGTTTCAGTGTTAAATTTGAGTTTTTTTCCATCAGGGTGAACTTTAGCTTCTCAAAGCAACAACAAGCAGCTCTTCTGCTTTGATGATGTGTCACTAGCTCCGCCTCCTTCGCCCCAGCTGGCTGAGTCTTTTTGTCCTGATGAGTTTCCACCTGCTTCCTCTGATGATCTCTATCTGCAAGATAAAAGTAGAAACCTTAACAAACCAACCTCAACAACACTTAAAGGTGAGCTCACCTCAGAGTGTGTTTCCAGGTGTGTAAACAGGTGTGTGTGAAATCTCATAAATTACCTCAAGTCAGATGAGTCAGCGTCGGTCGTGGGCTGAAGACCAACAGCTCCTCATCTCTGCTGGAGGCTAGCAGCTCATAATCTCCCGCCTGACTGTTAGTGGTTCGAGTTGCATTGTGGGTAATGTAGGCGCCAAGGAAGAAGAGTGTGTGGAATAAAAAAGACGATATCTCTGGTTCTACTGCATCGATTTTGATCCTGAAGCTGTTCATCAGTTCAGAGATTTAAACTGAGAGAAGCTCTGAAGTTGTGAACGTTACTGAAACTTCAGAAATGACCTTTAAACAATCTCGTCAATATTATTGAACGTAGAAACTCTCCTGGACGACGTCGGGATCCTAAAAGTTTAATCATCAGTTTTAAATATTACAGCTTAGTTTCTGAGAAATCAGGTTTCGTCCGTCATTTTAGCGGACGGCTGAGAATACTACAATTCCCATGAGCCTCGCCCACCGTTGCTATGGAGACAAGGCCAGTCAGAGGCGTAAATCACAGATGTTTTGAACAAAAAAACGTTTCATTGTTGAATTTGAGAACAAAACATGAAACCACAGCTGCTGAATTCATTCAAAACAGACCCAGAATGTAAAAGTGAATTAATTTAAACTGCTTTACTTAAATAAATATGTAAATATTTACATTATTAAAAATATCAGAAAGCTCCAGACACAAACAAGTGAGAATATAAATATAAATATAAATGTAAAGAGTGAAGCCAAAGATCATTTTCCACAACTTCAGCTAACGAGCTAACTGAAGTCGAGCATGTGAGCTCTGTGATTGGATGTTTCTTGTTGAAATGCATCTTGGGAGTCGTAGTTAACATCTGTTTTCTAACACACTTGTTCTGATGATTCAACCAGGAGACTTCCATGTCGATGCAAAGTGTAGATGTATATTATGTTTGTCAAGTTCAAAATTCAAAAAAGCAAGAACCAATGAGAAGGCAGCGAGAGTGAGAGTTTGTCCAATCAGCTGCAGGAGGAGGCGTCTTGTTGACGTGTGTGAGCTGTCAATCATCATGTTGTACAACCTGCTGTAGGCTGAGTGTCTGTCTGAGATGGTCGTCGTACGTGGATGTCACTCAAATTAGTGCAAAGTTTCACACTCAGGTGGAGATAAAAAAAAACCTGTTAGCATCAAACCTGCAGATCCAACCTTAAATAAACCTTCTCTGCTGTCCTGCAGTGTGTGTGTGTGAGGCAGCTATAGTGAACAGGACTGAACACGCCTGCAGCATTTAGTCAGGAATGTATGTTTGAGTCACTGATCCATGCAGGGAGGAGGGGCAAGGGGGGGAGGAGGAAGGAGGGGGGGCGGTGGGTGAAACCAGGAGACAGAAACTCCTCAACACCTCCACTCATCCCCACTGAGACGCTGAATGACCGTCATCTGAACGTCCAATCAAAACGTCCCGTTATTGTGTGAGTGTCCAGGACTTTAACTCAGCCATCAGCTGGACGTCCTTCCTGTGTGTTCCAGCAGCGTTGAAATATGTCGTTACCATCATCATCAATGTGTCTATTCAGCTGTTCTATTAAGGTTTATGTACATTTATGTGCATCCTGCAGCTTTATTCCTCCTGTATGTTCAGATTAACAACTTATTAATATGCTGCATGTCCTAAAAGCTGAAAGAGGCTCATTTATTTGAATCAAGACTGTTGTAGATTGTGTAAATATGGTGAAATACTTTGCCAATTAAGTCTCACATTCTATGTATTCTATTTTCATTTCATTTCATTTTATTATTATTATCAAGTGGGTTTTATTTTCCATCTTATGTTACATTATTTGTTTTTATGTCCATTTAATGTCTGCTTTCATGTGAAGCATTTGGTGCATATCATTTATTTTGTTGTAAAGCACTTTGAGCTGCACTTCTTGTATAAAAAGTGCTATAAAGTTATTATTATTATTATTATTATTATTATTATTAAAATGGTCCAACCAACGTCGTGTCTGATCCAGACGTCAGATAAACATCTTAACAGCATGTAACTTTCTAGATAATCCTGATAATAAATGATATAAAACAAACACATCGAAGTATCTCAGTTAATAAACGCATCATTACAGAAACACACAGACTCAGTGTTTTATTTGGATAAAGAAAATGATCAAGATGATAAAAATAAAGGTTTTTGTATGAAAAATACAAAACGAAACACTCACAGATGTGTTTCAGAGTGAAACTCACAACTGTTAGTAAACCAGAACTAAACCTGATATTCATCAGGAACAGAAACCGACACACAGACCTGCACACACCTGAGATCTGCTTCACAGCTGCAACAGTCATCCAGTGTGTGTAGCGCCCCCCGGTGGTGAAGCAGTGTATAAACTTTGAAAGAAGCTGGTTGACGTGTGTGTGTGTCTGTGTGTGTGTGTCTGTGTGTGTGTGTGTGTGTTAGCTGTTAGTTTCCTGTTAGTGTGTGACTAGTTAAAGCAGCAGCATCCATATTTCATGTAAACACATCAGCCTGTGGGCCTGTAGCTGCAGGTTACACTGTGTGTGTGTGTGTGTGTGTGTGTGTGCATGTGTGTGTGTGTGTGTGTGGTGTGTGTGTGTGTGTGTGTGTGTGTGTGTGCATGTGTGTGTGTGTGAGTGTGTGTGTGTGCATGTGTGTGTGCATGTGTGTGTGTGAGAGAGAGAGATTACAGGGTAGCGTAATAACAACCTTGCTGGCTGGAATGACTGAAGATAACTCACAGAAAAAACACTTATATGGAAGTTCGTTGAGGACAAAAACAATAAACAAAACTCAGATGTGATTAATGGATATAAAGGTTTTAGGCAGGAAAAGTAAAGTTAAGATTCTTTCAAAAATAACACCATGAATAGTTTTTATTTATAAATGAACTAAAACAGCAGTAAGTAGATCAAGTTCTCCTCGGTTCACCTGCACACAGTGCTTCAGGTCGTCAGCAGGTCGCCGCAGTTCTTCTTCTTTCTCTTCATGTTAATCCCAGACTGACTCCATGATGTTGAGATCAGAGACATCAGAGCCAATAAGTGTTTGAACTATTATGAAATGATGTTGAGGATTAATTTAAAGCCTGCGGTAGCCACATGTGTAGCCACAGCTCAGCCAATCACAGGGCTTCTAACACACACAGGGTCGAAGATGATGAAGGATTTAAGGTTAATGACCACAAAGTTCTTTGAGAAATAAGAATCAGAATCAGTTTTATTGGTCAAGTATGTTTATGCATACAAGGAATTTGTCTCCGGTCTCTAAATGTTCAGGAAGATAAACATACAGCCAAACAAGGACAACAAAGATGAACAAAGATACATAAACATATGACTGATGTACACGCAAGTACGTGAAAAAATAGATACATACATATAGAAACAACAAATGAACAAATACGATGTTTATATTCTGGTTGAACAGTTTCTTTAAATTTTAAACAAGGACACAAGTAGTGCAAAGGAGTCCCTTACGAAAGAAACACGTGATAACTCACACGTGATAACTCATGTGTTTTGACATGTGATACATTCAGGGGCACATGTGAAATGTTTTACTTTTCACATGTAAAGCTAAAAACATGTTGTCTTTTTCCAAATGTGAATTTTAAGTTCACATGTGAAAGACTGAATTTCACATGTGCTTTTTTTCGTATGGGAGTAACGGTACGAGATGTACGATGTAGATTAAAGTCCACAGGTTGTGATATGAAGCACAACAAGCTGGTGAAGCTGTAAACATAAACCACGTTCCTGCACATGCTCAGTAGCGTCTGCCTTACACAGAACTACTCTCTGGAGACTGAAAACATGATGCTGTTATTAGTCTTTGGAGCCGTTTCTAAATAAACTAACATGACCAAAACTCTTCACGATGAAGGAACATGTGACCCAGAGCAGCGCTGTGACTCACTGACGTGTTTTTAATCAGATATATCAGCTTTGATACAAACACGATAAGTAGTAGTTAGTAGATCAGTTCATTGTTAGTTTGGATCCAAACATCAGAAGAATATAGACAATCATCAGAACGATCCTTTAAAAATCCAATGATGTCATTTATAATAACATATCAGTCTCAGTACTTGTATTTTTACTATTAAGTACATTTTGCTGATAACATTTCTTTTACATACACAGATGTTTTTTCTATTGAAGTACTTGATTAGATGTATTTTGGTACATTTATTTTAACCTGCACTGTGAAGTACAAAGTTGCATAAAAAGTTATAAACTCACAACCTAAAATTACACTTCAGTACTTAGTTTGTCTCCATCACTGTGTTTAAACTCATTATAATCATGTGACCGCTGGCAGTGAGTCACCACGGTTACAACTCAGCAACAAGATCAAAAAAAAAAAGTCCAACAATTATCAACCTGAGACACGATGATCTGTTTAGAAAAAGAAAAACCACATCACAGAATCCGTTTTCATTCCTAAATATCATAAACGACACTAATCACTCACAATTAATCACAATTAAAACAATTCCCACACACACAAGCTCTGCCTCGACATATTTGGTATCTTTGGAAACTTTTGGACTTCCGGAGGAGTTTTAAAGGAAACACGATGTGTAAACAGAACCTTTAACGTCTGCAGGTTTCAACAGATCTCTGCTGCTCGACATGCAAATAAGCATATAAAAAGCTTAGAAATACAAAAAAAATAAAACAAAACAAAAATGTCAGGAATGTTTTTTAATCTCCAGGGTGTGAAAATCTCACCTGGCACAGCGAGAGACACGACGATCTGTCCTGACACGACATCCTGGAGCTGAAACAACAGCAGCAGCAACAGGATCATCGGTGGAGGTTAATCTGCAGGGATAAATGTGTTTCACTGGTTTCTGGAACCAAAGAGGAAACGGTGAGCAAGGAGCATCGCTGCAGCTGCTGCCGGGTTCGGTCCAATGACTGGAAATATTTGTGTGATGATTCATCTTCGGGTTCAAATGCCAGTTTCTTTTCTGCAAGAAAAGGGAAAAAAGCATGTTGGATTCATTTCATACTCAACATTTAATTCTGTCATGGTTTGTTTTTTTTATTTTCTCTGAACAGTTATTAGTGCAAAATATACAGACGGTGAATTTAATGCAAATTAATGGCACTGAAAACACATTTCAAATAGAAAGATTTAAAAAAAAATATGTAAGAAAGACACAATCAGCAAAACATGTATGATATAAAACAAACAGGTTGCTACAGACTGATAATGTTGTGGGTGTAGTTTCACTCTGTTTAAACTCCACAGAGGAGAATTTGCATCCGTCTGATATTTATATTCAAATGAGGAATCACAGGCTGACGGACTGGACCGACTGGAACTATTAAATAACTGTGATGGAGACTGTTAGGAACTGTTTTAATGCTCCTACATCCGTCCGTCTCCCATCGATATGAAACTCCTGCACCGCTACTCACGTTAGTTTATTTAGAAACGGCTCCAAAGACTAATAACTGATCATGTTTTCAGTCTCTGGAGAGTAGTTCTGTGTAATGAGGACGCTACTGAGCATGTGCAGGAACACTTGTTCTGTTTACAGTTTCATTAGCTTGTTGTGCTACGTGTCACAACCTCTTGACTTTAGAAAAATATAGTAAATCACCAGAATTATCCTTTAAACTTACGAGTGAGTATAAAACAAGAAATCCTCCAGATGAAGCTCCGGATACACGGTTGGGTCATGTGACTCATTCAGCAGGATGACATCATCTGTCTGTGCTTCCCAAAAACCGTTACACATCAGATAAAACGATCACTTCGTTAAGCTCATAGAGACATGTGGGACATGTGGGACACCTCTTTACCAAGAAAAGGATGAAGTTGACACTTACTGGATTCTTGCGACACGTTTATTTCCAGGCGTGTAATCTCAAGATTAAACTGGAAGTGACATCATCGCAGGGAGTGTGTGTGTGTGTGTGTGATGAAATGTTGGAAGCAACAGAAATATTCATTCATTCTGTCCGATGACGATGTTTTATTGTCTGATTTATTGCTTTATAATTGCTTTGTGCTCATCGTCATCATGGAAATATACTTTTGGTTTTTGTTTCTGTATTTCTCTACAGGTATTAATGCTTCATTTCTGATTATTTAGTCAGATCTGATCTTTCTGTTTTGATGTTTCATGTTTATAAGTTGAGTTCTTAAACTGCCACACATGCACAGATTTAACTGACATGTTTGTTCCAGTTTGGCTCGAATCGAAGCTTCTCCAGAAACGTCATCGTCTCTCCATCGACCCGTCGCCGTTGTTGCTCTCCTCCATGTTTGGTTTTTAACGGGCTGTGAGGTGCCGACACTGAATGATGACAACAGATGATATGTGCACAGAAGAGAAAAAACAAACTACATGAAGTCCGATTTGACTGTTCAGACCGTCAGATATGAATCAGATCTAGAATCACGAACACAAGCGGCTCAAAAAATGTGTGAAAAGATCAGATATTAGAAGCAAAAAAGAATCTAATCTGTCTTAAAGAAAACAGCAGTCAGGAGGCTAAATGAACATTAAAACCTGTGTTTCTTGCTGTAATCATTCCTCCTGTTCATACTGACCATTAGAAGATCCCTTCATAATGACCTTACAATGGAAGTGATGGAGGACAAAAATGTGTTTAAAACACAACAGCAGCTTCACTTTCCTCAGTATCCATCTGTTATTTTGATCCAAAACAAGCTCGAGTTTTACTGAAACTATCATAGATGTATTGTTAGCTGACGTTCAAGAGACACACAAGTTATCAACGATCAATAACCAAAAGAGCAGATTATAACCAGCTTTAGTTTGACTAAATAACCCAACAGTAGAATAAACAGTAACACACACTGGCTGTTATTTGTCTTTTCTCTCTGGGTCTCATTAAATGAACATTAAAGCTGTTTTTCTTGCTGTAATCATTCCTCCTGTTCATACTGACCATTAGAAGATCCCTTCATAATGACCTTACAATGGAAGTGATGGAGGACAAAATCCACAGTCCTCCTTCTGTGCAAAAATGTATTTCAAAGTTTATCTGAAGCTAATATGAAGCTTCAGCGTCCAAATGAGTCAAATCAAGTAGATATCTTTCAACGTTACAGTCTTTTTAGTGCCAAAGTTCCTCTTTTTGTTACTATACTTCCACCTGCAGCTCAACAGGGAAACACTGTCTGAGGAAACACAAAGAGGAAATTTGATGCTAAAAAGACTGTAAATGTGTCAGATATCCACTTGATATGACTAACTCAGACTGATGAAGATGAATAGAAGCTTCACACAGACTTTTAAATGACTGTGTGGACACACTGTGGATTTTGGCCTCCATCACTTCCATTGAAAGCACATTTGAAGGATCTTTTAATATCCAGTATGAAGGCACACTTGTCTTTTAAACTGTCGTCAGTGTTGTGACCCAGTTTAGCTTCATATCACTTCTCTTCTTGTTTCTTGTCTCTCTTGTCTCAGACGACGTCACTCAGCCTTCAGATTTCTTCTCTGTCTCCACAGAACGATCACAGTCAGGATTAGATCGATGACCTCCGTCTGTTTCTGGCTGTTTGCGTCAGATTTATCATCTCTGAACAGTTTCTTACAGTAACACTGAACATGAACATTTTGTTCCTACATGAACACACATGTGTCACTGATTGTTGAGACGGTTTACAGAAATGAAAATGTTGTAATTCTCTCTGAAGATGATTCATTTTTATCTGGAATTCCTGTTTCATTGTCCCTCCGTCAGTATTTTCTGACTTCTCTTGTAAAATAAACTAAATCAACAGGATTAGTGGTTGTAATCGGACTTAATTGAGCTGTAAAATCTTTTATTCGATGTTACAATGATGGATTTTCTTGCTGTAAAGTGATAATTTACAGGAATAAATAGTTCAAATGAACTTGTCAAAACAAGACGCTGGTTGTGTGTTAACATTTCTGTTGTATTATCCTCTATTCACCAGATAATACAAATACAATTCTACTTAATATATATTTGTCTACATATAAAAATAAATAATATAAGCTGACAGCTGTAATGTTTAATGTAACTCATACAGACTGATTGATTTTAAAGGAAATGTTGAAGTATTGTGTGATTAATACAATCATATTGCAATAAACTGTATATTTTACTTTACATATCACTGTTCTACCTTCATAAGAGCAACTACCTCGTTAGTTTTTGTTAATTAGTTACTCTGATGCAGAGTTTATATATTTAAAAATCTTTACACACAAATAACCTTCATGTTTTACACTCATCTCTTTCTCTGATGTCCTTCAGATGTTTCTGTTGGTCTGTGCTGCCCTCTGGTGGCTGCTGATGGTTTTACATCAGGAGCTTCTGTTTTCTATCTTCACCAACACTAAACAATAAAAACTACAAACACTAAACAATAAAAACTACAAACACTTTTAAATCAACAGCAGCTGTGACGTGTTTCATGTGTTAAAGTTACTTTGATAGTTCAGTATTTAGTAAAATCTTGCGAACATGTTTGAATGTATTAAAGTTATGATGTTGCTACTTGTTTACTTGAAAGATCAACACAGACAGAAACTCAAACACTCACCTGTACGTCAGGTTCCTGGTGATCACATGACGTGTCGGCTCGCTGCCGTCATACTGAACACGCTCTGAGGATCTAAAAGATCAATACATGAGCTCATTCTGTTGGCTGTTGATTATGGATCGCTGTGTTTTTTTCCTGATGTTTTTAAAGGAAGTTTCCAAAGCTGTTTGACCAGCAGAGAGAATATCAGAGCCTTTAAAGTTAACACAACAACAACAACAACAACAACAACAACAGCAAAAAAAAACCCAAATGCAAACAAATGTTTTTATGTGTAAATTGAAAATGTGCATTTTTTTTTTGTCATTATTAAAGCTCCATCCAGGCAGGATGAAGATCACAGAGGGAGGTGGAGAATGAAATATTCTCCTCAGTAATTAAACTTATGTCTCATGACGACATTTGAACTAATGACGAGATCTGATGTGTAGCACACTCAGCAGGACAAAACCTAAAGCTGCGTCTCAAATCACAGACTTCTGTTAGTACACTGTCATGTAGTACACTGTGTACACTATGTACTTACTGCCGTAGTGTCGTCTCAAATAAAACACGGCCGGCGTGCACTTACCGGAAATGACGATCGCAAATTAGCATTAGCTAGCACTAGCTACAGACTGCTAAATTAACCCAAAAAACACACTGATGGCTTATATCCGACATCAGTATAGTGGTGCTTAGTGCTAAAAAACACATGTATAACTTACATCTGTATAATGTGGTGATGTTCACCGTAGTTACAACGTACTCGGCCACCATTTCCAGTTTGAAAAGTGGTCCCTCCCCTTCCGCTACGTAGCCAAGATGGCGACCATTGAGGGCGAGAAGCGTCCATAGTTCCACACTCAACTTTTACTCACAGTGCACTGCATTTCCTCACACATGCACTCAAAATGTGAAGTGAAAGTACAGAAGTATGTGATTTGAGACACAGAATAAGATACTGTGTGAGGTGAAGAAGAGTCAAATATCATCTTCTTCTTCTTCTTCTTCTCCGAGTCAAACCTGAACACAGACATGAAACACATGATGATGTCATTCAGTGTGACTTCCTGAGGATCATCATCTCTGATGTCCGAACCTTAAGAAACCAGAGAACAAAGAGGCTTCAGAGGAAGTTTCCTTCAGTATCACAGTGATCCAGTGATGCGTCCATGTTACACTGCAAACAGCTGATTCATGACTTTTAATGGAGACGATTTAAATGTAAACAAATCTGCTGTAAAAAATGTGTCATATTGGTTCCCAAACAGGCTGATATGTTCTAAAAAACTGTTCTGAAACTAGTGTAGACTGATGACAACAACAACGTACGTCAGTCTGGCGGAGACGTGTAGTGAGTGATTAATGGGATTGAAAACCGAGTTAAAAAGGGTTCAGAGGATCAAACAGGAGGTCAAAGGTCTGATAAATGAAGCTTCACTGACAGCAGCAGGTTTTTTTTTGGTACATTGTCTGTATTTTTTTATTCCAAACGTGTGTCTATATATTGAACATCAGAGGGGCTGGTTCCCTCCTACAGTCACCCCACACGTCAATATCAATAATAATGATAACAATAGAATCATCAGAATAATAATATCCATCTGTGGTCTCGGTCCTGCTGATCAGCTGAGCACTGCTGGTACGAACATGAGGGAAGATCAGAGAAAAATAAAAAACCGCAGACGAGATGATGAAGAAGAAACGCGGGACGGGATTCATTCATCACACTCACACTCACTCTCACACACACACACACACACGTTTAAAATCACATTTTTACAACATTCCTCTCGCTGTTTTTTTTTTTTATCATTTCCCATAAACCGTCTCTTCCTCTCGGCTCATTTTCTCAACATGTTGAAGAGGAGCAATTACATCACGTAGGGTGCAAAGCTATCAGAAAACAGCATCGATAAAGAAAACGGTTACGCTCGCACACGTACACCGCAAGACACAAAACTTTAACGATGATAACGTTTGTCTGACGAAGTCATCGTTAAACTTTTGTAGCCTGGAGTTCGTGTGCAGGTGTGACCCCCCCCTTTTTTTTTTTTTTCATTTTCTAAACATGTCAACAGTTTCTATGCAAATAAAAACAACCAAATTCAAAACTACAGGCACTGCTCTTCAACAAAAACCATGTGTCCAAAAGGGTGTAAAATAATAATCAATAATCATGTGCAGGAGTTTTGTACATTTGTCTCCTTTGTTTGTAAGCTGCAGCTGTAAAGCAAACACAGGCGGATCAATATCAGCGCTGATGTGAGTGCGATCGGTCGACAGGGTTCGTCAATGTATGGGGTTCACGGGGAGGACGCGGCTGACAGGTGACCTCTGAACTCCGTCATGACATCAATTTTTTTTTTTTAAAAAAACAAACAAACAAACTCGAGGTTAGGATGAAAAAGAGCAAAGAAATCAAGAATAAATACTCAGGTCGGACACGCTGACAGGAAGGAAATTACAATCACAAATTTGAGTTTTTCCCCTTTTTTTCCAGGTTTGAATCTTTTCAGCCCTCCAACTTTACCTGTGAGTGTGTAGTTAGTGGATGTGTGTATATATCTGTACTTCCCACACTGAGCACCACTGACTTACTGTTTGGAAAATTTCAAACGAGGATAAAAACAGCATTAATACTCACTTAAAATATACAAAACTGTAGGAAGGTAGTCCTTCTCCTTCTCCATTTGTCATCTGATTAACAGAAGCTCACTGGTTTTAAGATCTGGAGCTGCATCAGCTGTTTTTAAGGTCGGCCTAATGATAATATACGATAAGTGTTTTTAAAGCAGCTATAATCAATATGTTTTATAACTCCACAGTCTGAGCTGTCGGTGTGGCCGCAGCAGGAGGCTGATTTCAGAGAAAAAGCTGTAAAAAAGCCACTTTACACTACCTGCTCAGCACCAAACAGTTAGCTGTAGACTAGCTGGTGAACATAGTGGAGCATTTAGCAGCTAAAGATCCAGATATTTCCCTCAGGAGTTGGTGGAGACCAAAAACAGAGCTAAAAGAGAGTGAATATTGGACTTACATTCACCAGGTGGACAGAAACACGACTCCACATGAATGATAATGTTGCTCCGTAACTGCTGGATGTGGAAATAAGTTAAACACATCAACTTAAAAAGCTGATTATGAGTCAGAGTTAATGTTCAATGTTTGTTTCTGATGGAAACTAAACATCAGTTAATGATGGTTTAACTCTTAATGTTGTTGTTTGATCAAAGCTTCCAGTTTTGGTGATTTTAATGTTTAAATTTAATGTTTAAACTTTTATTTTCACAGTAAATGTATCTTTAAACAGTTTAATAGTTTGTTTTTTATGACTGCAGCATCATTTTATTCACATTTCTTTTGAAATCAGCCTGATAAATTCAATGATAATGTTGCTCCGTAACTGCTGGATGTGGAAATAAGCAACTGTTTGCTAACATGTTAGCAACAACTACTTTATAAGCTGATAATATGACAGAAGTTGAGTTTACAGATTATTCTTCTGAAAATAAGTGGACAAAAAAAACATAATGTCAAGCAGTTTTAACCAGACTGAAAGAATAAACGGACCCAGAATAGAACCCTGAGGAACGCCACAAGTAATTATTGATATTATCAATGAATGATGATGTTGCTCCGTAACTGCTGGATGTAGAAATAAGTTCAACATATCAACTTAAAAGCTGATAATATGTCAGTGTTGTTTTCACTACTTGTTTCTTCTGGAAACTAGTTGACAAAATATCAGTTAACGCAGGTTTATGTGGAGATTTAATTACTAAATTTAAACAGAAACCAGCTCTATAGAGATGAATTGTTTCTCAATTTTTACTGTATTGACACAGAATTTTCTAACAGCTGCTTTTGGGAAAAAGACTTTTTGAAGATATATCAGACTTCCACACTCGTCCTGTTGGGAAAGTTTCCCTGAGATGCTATTAAGACGAGGAGGAGAGAGTCTTCATCCCGGAAGCCTTTACAGGCGTCTCAGCCGGCGGAGACGCTGACGCAGGAAGATTCAACTGGTTCAATAAATGTGATGTCATCAGGTAAGGTGCTGCGCTGGCCGATCACATACATGTAAAAACATATCCCAGGTGGATTACTTTGCTGTTTATCTCGTGGTCGCCGTGACGACAGATAAAACTGATGGCGCCGCAGAGTTGTAAAATCCTGTCTTTGAGTATTACAATGAATGAGGTTAATAACCAGATAATTCATCGTTTGGCCCTTTTTTTAAACTGTTACTTGGATATTCTGTTACAGCTGGTGATGCTGCAGTGACTTCCTGTTGACGGGATGGTGATACAGATGTTTCAGAGCAACCAGTCACCAGTTTGACACTCGCTAGACATTTCAAAGATCTTAGGGAAGGAATTTCCACACAAACTTAGTGATGGATTTATGAAAAGCTGATGCAACCCATCTTTGAACTCTCCAAACTGTGTTTAACACACTGCACACGCCTCCTGAGAAAACTCTGGAGACATCTTTTTGTTGTTTTGTGTGAGTGTCAAACGAGGGTTTTTAAAAGGCTAAAAAAAAAAAAAGGAAACGTTTCCCAGTTTGTTCACTTTAACCCTTCGCGAGGTGAAATCAGCAGCGTGTGGAGAAGAAGAAGGACGGCCTGAGCAGCGTTGTGTTGACTTTAGGTGACTACTGATGCGTGTTTAACGCCACGAGCATCACAGCGCCGGTCGGTCAGTTTTCAGACATCATGACTGTGAACAGCACCAACAGTCTTAATGAGCTACATCCTCCACATGACTGACAGACGACTGTGAAACTGTACAGCTGCTCTGCTACTGTGTGTGTATGTGTGTGTGTGTGTGTGTGTGTGTGTGTGTGTGTGTGTGTGTTTCCTTCTATACAAACAGTATTCAAACAGTAAAACCTCTGATAAACTGTCTTTCAGTGTCTCTGAGTCCTCCTCGCTTGGCACGGAGCGTGATGATTGGCCGAGGCAGGAGGTGGAGGACTGAATGTGGGGGCGACAAACAAACAAGACCCCGGGATGGCGCCCGTTCGGCAGTCACTTCCTGTTTGTCCATCAGGTCTGTCCGAACACTCAGTTGGTTTAATCCAAAATGTTTGGTCCTCCCTGCAGACAGTCAGAGTGGTTTGATCCGCCCCCCCCCCCGTGTAAAGGTTACTGTATGAGCCTCAGTGGCTGCGTTTGAATGAGGGACCCTGCAAACGGGTCAAATGGTTTCATCCTCTCCTGCTGATTGGCCAGTTTGGACTGATCCAGCTGTGTCGTCGGGGTCAAAGAGCAAAGTTCACAGTTAGAAAACGACCTTTGACCCCTCCGATGACAGCATGTGCAGCGTCCCTCCGCTCAGTCGTGCCCCCCCAGTAAGTCTGTCGGTGGGTGTGTTGGGGTCTTGGCAGGGGGCACCGGTCTGGGCGGTGGCGTCGGTTTGGTGTTGGCGTGCCGCGGGCTCGCCGCCCCCCCGCCCCCGTCACTGTCAGCTCTGTCGGACGGGATCGGGGGAGGCGGCGGCGGGAGGCGCGGCAGCGACATGGAGCCATGGTGGTAGTGGAGGTGGTGGTGGGGGTTGTGGCGGTGAGGGTGACCCGGCGTCACTGAGGGCGGGATCCGGGAGCAGGAGGAGGCGGAGGAGGAGGAGGAGGGGGGAGGAGGCGGAGGGGGTGTGAGCGCGGTCGGCCGCAGGCTCTGGATCCGCCGGCACTCCTGGCAGATGCGCACGTGGCTGCAGCTCTGCAGGAAGCTGCGCGGCGGGGCGGGCGGAGCCACCAGGGTCGGCACGGGAGGCGTTGTGCTGGTGGTGGCGTTGATCCCTAGCGGGTCCTCCAGGAGCCTCTGCGGCCCCGGGCCCAAATCAGGACCTCTGCCCATACCTGCCCCTAACCCGCCCGTCAGTGGGCCGGCGCCGCTGTACAGTTTACCGTTGCTCAGACGCATCTCGCGGACCAGGCGGATGGGGCGCGGGGCCGCCAGAGCCAGGCGGGACGGGTGACGCAGGACTCCGCCTCCAGAGCTGCTCAGAGGACGACGGCGTCGAGAGCGAGAACTCTTCTTACAGGAAACGGCGTTACGAAACTCGGTCAGCATCTCCTGACAGACAGACACCTGAGAGACAGAGCAGAGGGACGAACACGTTACCGCGCAGCTCAAACTCATCTGTAATCATACCAGAGACTGGCTCAATACTCTTTTCTGATTGGCCGGCAGGTGTGCGGACGACCTACTGAGGTGTCTGGGCTGAGGTTGAAGCTGGGGGCGGGGCAGGAGGAGGAGGAGGACGAGAGAGGAAGAGGAGGAGGATGAGGATGAAGGTTTACCTCGTCCGTCTCTGCGGTGCGGCGCGTCGACCACACGAACTCCATGATGGCCACGAAGACGGCGATGATGAGGCCGCAGATCAGGACCACAAAGATCCCGCCGATGTTCTCCATGCCAAGACCTGCGACACACACACACACACACACAGTGATGAAGAGGAGGAGAGTTATAATAAGATACTGTGTTTAAGTCGTATTCTCATATTCGTATCGTTGCCTCAACAAGCCCGCTGCTTTAAAAAAGTCATAATCAATACTTTTTTTTATTATTTTCATTACAAACATTATAAACTCTGATGAAGCCTAACTGACGAGGCAGCAGAAGCGTCTTCCTCACTTTCACAGTTTCAGGTTGATTTTCTACCTAAAATCTAAACATTTAACTGTCCGGTCAGCAAAATCCAGATGAAAAAAGATCTGAGTCACTCAAAATATTAATATTTTCACCTGAATTACAGCAAGAAACTTAACGAGCGGTAACGACTTTTCAGCCCTGAGATGTTGCCTGCAGACGCTACTCGGGGCTGAAACAGTGTTCTCCCTCTTTCTCTGCATGTTTTTGGAGTAAACTTAGCACAAAAAGTACACACACAGGCGGACGACCATGCCATGACTGGTCATGGCAGGCCTCCTGGCACCCCCAGGAGGCCACCCCCCCCGCCCCCCCCCACCTGAGGGTACCAGAAGCTCAAAACAAGAGTCAATAGCAGCTGGTTAGGGTTTAGGGTTAGGGTTTAGGGTTAGGGTTAGGGTTAGGGGTTAGGGTTAGGGTTTAGGGTTAGGGATTAGGGTTAGGGGTTAGGGTTAGGGTTAGGGTAGGGTTAGGGTTAGGGTTAGGGTTAGGGGTTAGGGTTAGGGTTAGGGTTAGGGTTAGGGGTTAGGGTTAGGGTTTAGGGTTAGGGGTTAGGGTTAGGGTTAGGGTAGGGTTAGGGTTAGGGTTAGGGTTAGGGGTTAGGTTAGGGTTAGGGTTAGGGTAGGGTTAGGGTTAGGGTTAGGGGTTAGGGTTAGGGTAGGGTTAGGGTTAGGGTTAGGGGTTAGGGTTAGGGTTAGGGTAGGGTTAGGGTTAGGGTTAGGGTTAGGGGTTAGGGTTAGGGTAGGGTTAGGGTTAGGGTTAGGGGTTAGGGTTAGGGTTAGGGTAGGGTTAGGGTTAGGGTTTAGGGTTTAGGGTTAGGGTAGGGTTTAGGGTTAGGGTAGGGTTAGGGTTAGCAGCTAATAACAGCAAAATAAGCTGTTTGGCATCAGCAGAGAAGATTTGGCAAATTTTTCATGGGCACAACCCACATACTCAGCTCTGCTGCTCATCCCACAAATGCATGTTCCTCACAAATGTGGCTCCATTTAAAAGAGAAATAAACAGACTTTCCATTAAGATATAAGATTTATTTCCAAGAAGCATCGTCACAACAAAGAAATAATCTACCAAACACAAATTTCCTTACTTTAAGTTTATTTTTAACAACAGTTAGTATTCTACTAAAACACTATACATCTAGCTTTATTATCTATTATCTATTTTTCAAGTAGTCACATTGCATATTGCACTGCGACTAATGATCATTCTCATTATTGATTAATCTGTCGATTATTTTCTCAATTAATCGATTAGTTTTTTAGTCCATAAAATATCAGGAAATGAAAAATCTCAATTATTGTTTACTGTGATTCAGTTTATCATAGTCTTAATTATAGAAGACTGAAAATAAATAAATAAATACAGTCACTGTCACAGAAAAACTAAAGAAACCAGAAAATATTCACATTTGAGAAGCTGAAATCAGAGAATTTGTTCTTAAAAAAAATGACTCAAAATGTTCATTATAGTTCTAATTGCATATCTACTTCTTTTGGTTTGATATATTATCATTAACATAGAAATCACAATAACTAATTAACTGCATGTGCGTCTGTTTGCCTTCAACCTTCAGTTAATCACTAAATGTAAAAGCTGCATGAACCCTGTTTAATCAACAACAAAGAGAGGCTTTGATTAGTCTTAATGGTCTTAACGAGATCACACACACACACACACACACACACACACACACACACACACACACACCCACACACACACACACACACACACACACACTCTGGAAATAAAGGAAGAACAGATGACAAACAGAAAGTGGATCAATAATCAGCCAAGTCTCTGATTACCGTCATGATCGTCTCCTAAATAACATCTTGTTAAACTGAGTCGAACCAGAAAGAAGAAGAAGAAGAAGAAAAAAAAAAAACACATGTGAGGATCAATAACGGAAACGTCTGGACGTGAAGGAAAAAATCTGTCATCATAATCAATCCATAGAGAGAGAGAGAGGGGGGGGGGGGGGGGGGGGGGCGAGTCGATAGGGACGCAGACTGACAGGAAAACAAGACGTATAAGATGATAAAATGATATTGAGGCTGTTTAGTGGCTCATTTTATGAAACATAACGAAATTCAGAGGATGAATAAAATCTGATTGTTTGAAGCCAGACGTGCAGCTTCATGGATGCTGTTGGTTCAATATCTTAAAGGGTTCATATCAGGCTTATTGTGGTTTTCTATTATTTATATCCTGTTATGATGTCGGATGTTAAACATCGTAATCGATTCATCTTTTAGTTTATAAAATATCAGCAAGTTGTAAAAGACATGCAAAACATCCAAAACACAAAGATTTTCAGTTTACAAAGAAATAAAACAAAAATGCAGCAAATATTTTAGTTTTTGCTTGAAAAATGTCTTAAATGACTAATTGATTGTCAGAATTGTTGCTGATTAATTTTCTATCGATTAACTAATCGTTTCAACTAAGGATGCACAATATTGGATCTGATATGCCGATATATGCACATACTTTTTTCCAGCTGGCTGAGGAGACTATTATACATGCAGCATAGATTATACTAAGTATGATCAATAAAGACAATATATGAAGGAAGAACTGAGGAAGACTGGAGTTCAGGAGCTCAGCATTAAAACTTTAATGAACCTGCCAAGTGGGAGCAGCAGTAGAGTTTTCATTGAGTTTATTAGACAGACAGGATTAATGTGTAGGATTTAATCTCTGGTCCACACTCCGGAGCAGAAGGTGGCGGTAATGCACCTGATACGCTGGTTGACAACCGCCGTTATAAACCAAAAAGAAGATTTTTTTTTTCAAACAGAGTGGTACATCCTGTCAGTCGAAGTGTTACCTATCTGTGCAGCCGAACACAGCAGCTCCTTGATGGACTGTTTCACGCCGACGGTCACTTCACTCAGCCGCCCGTCAGACCCGCTGCTTCTTCCCAGTTTAACCTGAATAACAAACCGGGGCTCGGTGCTCCGGTTGGATTCACACAGAGAGCCGGCGCTAACGTTAGCTGGGAGGCTAGCGGAGTGTTAGGAAGGAAGCACAGCCAGCTAGCCTCTGCTGAAGCACCGGGTCTGTCGGGGTGACACAGTCCGTCGAGGGGACGGCGACATATCGGCCTCTCATAATCGGCAGAATTTTCCGATACCGATGTTTCATTTTAGAGCTTTTATCAGCTGATACCAATGACGTGCCGATAATATCATGCATCCCTAGTTTCAACACTATAATTTTGAAACAAAAAATAAAATAAAATAAATATTGTTACTGAATAAATGACCTTAAAGATGATCCACATTATCATTGATCACTCTGTTGATTGACTAACTAATCAATCAGTTAATCTTTGAAGCTAAACTAAAGGAAACCTTCCAACAAACCCTCCGAACCAGAACTAACAAACTAACAGGAGCAGATGGTGAAATCATTACAAAGCACAACAATTAGCGGTTAACATGTCTGTAAACAGTCAACATGCTCTGCAGGAAGATGGATACAGCCAGATGTTCTTTCATCTGGACTAAAACACGGCTGTGAAGAGACACTTTGAATCCTGGAGTTTTTTTGGGAGGATTTTTCTGTGTGTTGATTTATAATTTTTTTCATTTGGGTAAGAGGAAGAGGAGGCTGCATGTGGAGCTACACTATCAATCCAGTTCAAATTAATTCCACTGCTATGACAGCCTCCCTCTCTGCGCCTGGAAAAAAAAAAAAAAAAACAAACTGTGGCAGCTGAGCCTACGAAGCGACGTCAGATCACAGTTGCTGGAAATGAAAAGTAAAAATGGATCCTGTGACGCTCACCTTTGGCTCGGTGGTCTTCCTCTTTGGGACACTGTCCTCCTTCCCACCAGCGTCTCTTCAGGATCTCCAGCCTGTTGCTCTCCTGCAGCTGTAAAATCCCCAAAGTGATCTCGTCTCTGTACGGAGAGCCTACGGAGGATAAAAAGAGCCGAGTCATTCGTTAAAAAAAAAAAAAAACACTCAAGTTCGAGCTTAATGGAGTTGATGAGTGAAGTGAAGAGAGTTAGTTTCCGTTCATTTTTCCTCATAAACGATGTTACATGACTCACAATTTGAGCTTCTACAGTTTGGATCAACATGAAACTCTCCCGGGTGAAATATCAGAACAAAAGATGAATCACTGTATTAGAAAATATCTGGTTTGTTTGTAAAAAGTCTAATCTACAAGCCTGTGGATGTAAAAACTTCAAGCTAGACGTTAACTACAACTCCCAGGGTGCATTTCAGTGAGAAACATGCTGCTGATGTTGGTCTGACAAATGAAACGTATGTTTTTATGCACCAGGAAGTGATAATAAAGGAAATTAAAGTGTAACAAGAGTCTGGATTTCAGATTTATTTATATTTAAAGGGGACATATTCTGCTTTTTGTGGTTTTATTTTATTTATATCCTGTTCTGATGTCGGATGTCAAACGTGGTCAAAGTTCCAAAACTGGAACGTATGTAGAAATGCTGCCTGCAAGTCTAAACTCAGGGCTTCAACCTGCCCTGTAAGCTTCGTTTGAGGTGTTTTTTTTCTACCTTGTTAATGAGCTGACGTCAGCTCGTCTCACATGCCCATAAATGGCCGTCTGTTCTGTGGCCTTGGTTGCTAGGTGGTTGCTAAGGTGGTTGCTAAGGTGTTTCCATGTGTTGTTCAGCTCCAACATGTACGGATGGATTTGAGAAGTTGACATTTGGAGTAAAGAAGGAGAAGAAGAAGTGAAATCCTGCTACTATAGTTTGTTTACGCAGCCTCCGGAGCCGGAGGAAGCTTCCTGAAAGCTGACCAATCAGAACAGAGTGGGCTCATCAGGAGGGCGGGGCCTTAAAGAGACAGGAGCTAAAACGGCCTGTTTCAGACAGAGGCTGAACTGAGGGGCTGCATAAAGGACCAGTAGAAGATAAATAAAGAGTTTTTTAAACTTTAAATCATGCAAATATATTCCAGCAGAGCCTCAGAATATAAATATAGAGGCTGGAAATGTGCAGAATGTTCTCTTTAATCAAAGGACTTTCTAACATCTCTGTTGATCACTCGTGTTGAAAGCTGCTGTCCGGTACATTCAGTGTTTTTTTTTATTGAATCACAGCTCACCTGCTAACCTCTGCTTTGTTAAACATGTACAAGTGTTGAGCTGCACTAACAGGCACAGCGTGGCCTTTACCGCTCTGTGGGTTTTTATATTGATGTTTTCCTTCCTGGGAGCACATGTGCTGATAAACTGAGACTGAGATGAAGAGGCGGCTGAATCTTTTACATAAATCAAACATGCACCTGAGCTCGGTGTTCATGTTCACACTGTTAAAACTAAATATAGACCTCTCTGAACGGGAACATTGATTTTGGAGACAGTTTATTATGTTGAGACTGACTCAGCAGCGGCGTGGTGTCAGACACCGACCTGCATGTCTCTGAAAAAAATCACTTTATATAAAAAAATGATTTCCAACAAGTTTGTTTTTGTGGGAACAGTAAAACCACCAGATCAGAAAGTGGAAAACAGCTCACAACTCATCCATCTTTGTGACATTTGTGAGTCTTTATTGAGGTTGTGACGTAGCTGTTGAGCTAACCGCTAACATGGTGTCACTACAGCTCTTCCAGCCTCTTACTGTTTTCTCTTTTTAATCATTAAATGTGACTAGTATCGACCTCATGTCCATTTTCTTGTCTGTTCCGTCTCCTGTTTTGTCTCTTATTGCTGCTATAGTAAACACAAAAAGTTGCAGGAACACATGTCCACGTTTGAGGAGGTCATGTGACCTAACAGCAGCACATCCATCACTGATATCAGACTAAAAACACCTTCAGCCTTTATCAATGCAAAGTACGCCAAGTTCAGACTTGCATACTGAACACAGAAGTCCAAACTCCAGAGGACAGGAGGACGCAGTTATACAAAACACCTGTACCTGACTGTAGTATGAGACAAGTATCTCTACTCAAAGCTCCACTAACAGACTTTTTTGGGAGGAAGACTTTGAATTGGAACGATGTATTTCTGCTGTGACTTTATGTAGCTGCTTCAAAAGCTCTGATGCTGCCGTATCAGTATGATGATGCAGGTTATTACTCAATACAATATGATATTACATATAGTACTATATTAAGTTATTACCATTATTTATGTAGGTCCTGAGCCCATGAACCCTCCACCTACGGTCATCATAGGTCATTGTGGCCTATGACATCATCTTATCAATAAGAGCTGTGACCTCTCGGCTAAAGGACATAAACTTCTGATCAAAATAAAAGAACAAAGAACAAGAAGAACTACGTTTTTCTCGTCTTACCATTGGCCACAGTGTAGTTAGAGATTAACTGAGCTTTGTTCGGTTATTTGAGTCATTACTAGTTTGCAACCAGTTAATTTTTACTGCAAGCGACACAGTGTTTAAAGAAATAAAAAGCGATTGATTCCCTTTTATTTCCAATGTCGACGACTCTCTGCACCCCGTCCATCGCTGCACACGTTGGACTCGGACAGAGACGTGATCCAACGGGACAACGGGATCAAACGCTCCATCACGCCGCTGGATCTGCTCGACGCAGTTCAGTGGAAAAGGGACGGATAAACACACATCTGATCGCTTACTGGAGCGAAGTAAGGCTGATATGTAATAGAGATGTGCAGAGGGCCCAGTATTTGTATTTGTATCTGTATTGGATGAGGCAGCAAAATTATTTGTATTTGTATTCAATTAAAAGTGGAAAGAGGTTTAAAAATCCTGTTTTTGTTTTTATTACGCTTTTAATTTTAGAAAATTAAAGTGTTACAATAAGTGTTCATGAAGTGTTCCCTTGGGAGAACACAACCAACTCCGGGAGTGATGTCCAAATGAGGAAATGTGCGTCATGTAGCAGGTGGATGTGACTCCCCTCGTTGAGACCTGCTGATAGACGTCACAGCGGAGCAGAGGAGAGACACTGAGGTAGTGGTATAACCGACCTGTGCGCTGGTATTTAACATGTTTTTAAAAATATTTGTATGAAACAAATATTCATAAAACCCACTATTTGTGCTTTGCCAAATAGCGTATTTGTACTCGGGCACACCCCTAATATGTAATAGATATGTAATGATGTAATCTCCATTGTGTACAACGTGTTTTGAATGAAGAAACATTATATCAGCACTGTTATGATGTTAAACACTGTGAGCAGTCGCCATGACTACAACAGTAACATGAGCAGCTGATCCTGCTGCTGCTCTAATAATCAGTCCATGTTATTCCTTCAAGCTTCAAGCCTTAACAGTATGAAACTGATCAGATATTTGCTTTAATTTAGGCAAAAGTTGATCTCAAGCAGCAGATGTCATGTCCCCATTTCCCCCCACCTACTGCTGAAACCCATCAGGTCAATAAGCAGATACCAAGAGTATTAAAAAAAGGAATGATATACATATCAGGATACTAAAGTCACCTGTAAAGAGTTTATGGCAGAATTGAATTTAGGATCCAGAGTTTAATAAAGCAGCACTGAGAGTTATTGTTGACACAGAAAGCTGCTGATTCAGCTCTATGCAAATTTTTGAAGCGATGCTGGATTGAATTATATTGATAGTTGTCTCTAATATTACGTTCACTATAAGGCTATAAATTACCGTCCTCACTCCCTCCCTGTCACTCTCACTCATCTTCTTCTTTATTTCATTAAAAAGTGACTCTGACTTTCACTAGATGACGGCAGGAAGAGTGTGTTCAAGGTAAAAGATAATTTAAGACTTACAAAATGATGACAGTTTTACTGGTTAGATAGTCCATATTTCACAGATACAGTATGATTCATGTTTCACCTCTTGACTTCCTTTTTTTTTCTCTCTTAACAAAATTGATTGTGCCTTTTTATTTTGGAAACAGAACCCTTCCCTTTGAAGCCAAATATCTTTTTGGGCAAGTTTCCAAAAGAATGATGAACCTAATATTTCTTTTTCTAAAATGGGTTCAAAACCAATTCAGAAATGATTGCTTTTCTTTCCCATTTTTCTCATTTATTCCTCCCCAATGTCATTTAAACAATGTTTCTTTCCCACATTATTAATACTTTTCTCTTTTCCCTGGTCTTTAAAAAGAAAAAAACTTTACACTTTTGATACTAAATGTTCATTTTTCTAACAATACTTACTTTTACAAAACCTTAAGCACTTGCCCAGTGACATTTTCATTAATCCAGGACTTTTCCTTGGAACGGAGTGTCTTTATATTGCAGTATTTCTTCTTTTACTTAAAGGAGCTACATGTAAGAATTTTAGTTTAAAACATTCAGAAATTAACTAAAATTATCAACAGATTGTGAACAGTTTTGATTATACGTCAAAGAAGTCTCTGTGTTGTACTGCAGAGATATCTACTGAAGTTAGCATGCTAACCTGCTAGCTCTGGCCTGTCCTGCCTGTAAAACCACTTTGTACCTGAAGAGGTGATAGTGACTCACTGTGCATCCAGTCTGCTCTCAGTCTAACATGAGAGGATGAAGAAGTAGCGCCGCCCTGAGCACCACGTTCGGTGGTAAAGAAAAGAAGTGATAGAAATAGAAGCAAAACACGGGTTTACAACCACTGGAGACAGCTCTTGATGAGTAAAGGGATGAAGTTTGATGCTGAACTTGCAACGTTTCTTCTTGACTGGTGAGTAAACAGCTATTAATGCTAATATTGGCTGTTTAGCGTTAGCTTATAGAGATAGCTAATTGTATAAAGTTACTGACAGTGTTAATATGTTTGCTAAGTTAGCTGTTTGTTGATATACGGTTCAGACCAGTTAGAATCCTGTGGGGGGGGACTTGTTTCTTACGATAGGGGTCGACACCCCAACTTTCTGGTGATATGCTGCCCCCAGTTTGTTTGGAGTATGCATAGTACTCGAGTACGAGGACTCACACATTATATCTGTACCAAATTTCATAGTAATCCATCCAATAACTGACAAAACATTTCAGTCAAAACCAAAAATGTCAACCTCATGGTTGGTGTTAGAGAAAAAGTAAGATCACCAAAGTCATTGTGAGACATCATCAGGGGAACATGAACGTTTGTACAAAATTTCATGGCAATCCAATAGTTAAGATATGTCAGTCTGGACTAAAGTCATTGACAGTTCAATGATTGGAGCCGGTTGGTGCACCAGTGGTGAGGTTGTACGGTGGCTCCCAACATGAAGACTGTAGGTTCAAAACCCAGTTGTGGCAGAGCTCCATACAGGTATCCCCTGTGTGAAGTTTTGTTGTCTAGAAACAAGAATAGCTCTAATCTTATTTTCAGTAATTTGATGTTTTTTTTAAAGACTTCTGGGCATCCTAACTTATTTTAAGAAATCTTATCAAGAGAAAATCTCTTCCTGCACAGGCAGCCAAATTTGCTTGTTTCAAGCAAAAAAAAAAAGCTCATATCCAAAATGTTTTCACTTAAATTTGATTGGATGTTTTTGCCAAATGTGTTTTGATGAGAAACACTGATTGTGAGGGCACCATTAAAGGGGAACTCTGCAGATTTTCTGGTGTGTTTCCAGGTGAAAAGTAGTCTAAATCCTTCTGTGATCAGAAGTAAATCTTGTGGGTTATTTAGGATCCAGGATGTATTCTGGACCGTCTCATGGGGAGGAGACCTCAGGGCAGACCACAACACCCTGGAGGTTCATTCATTCATATCATTCTGGGTCATTCTGCTGCTTTTATTTCCATCACTTAAACTGGCAGCATGACTGACAGGCCGGTCTCCTGAAAACGCCTCGTCTTTTTCTGTGCTGCTTTCTTCCCGCTGCTCCGTCTCCTCTCTCCACATCTGTTCTTCCTTCCTCCATTAACTATGCTAATCTGTGCGCTAACACTTATCACCAGAAACAAGTCTGAGGACGCCGCGGCGAGCCCAGACCAGAGCCAAATTGGAATCAGGATGGCTTTAATTTGCCAAGAACAGCAGCTGCACAAAGAATATGATCTGGTTAACCGATGAAACAGATTTACGCAGCTAAGACCTGACCCACAAGGTGCCCAACAAAACATAACAAAGCTTCAATATATTACAGAAAATATGCAGAGTGACAGCACATATAATCATAATCACACAACACCAGCAGGCTCCTACTTTCTCTCCGTGTCCACTGGACTCACCCAGAGGCATGCCGATGCCGTATCCTTTGGTGTCCAGCAGGCCTCCGATCTGCGTCAGGTTGCAGTTGAGGCTGCGGTAGTACTCGTTCATGGTGCTCTCCATGAGGAAGGCGTACTTGGAGTTGAGGACGCGGGCGATGCCTTCCTCCGTGCTCTTCACGAACACGCTGGGCTGTTTGGAGTACATGTAGTTCCACATCCGCTGGTACGTCTGGTACCGCGAGTTCTAGAGAGATTCATTATTACAGTTAACATATCGCCGTTGTTCTGAGGTGGTGGTTGTTTTCTTTTACAGTGTACTTGTTTTTTTTTAGTGTAACATTACAATGTTAAACCATTTCAAAAGAAGACGACACAACAAGATGACGTCATTAAAAGAACGACAGTCAAAGCTCAAACGATGGAAAACATGATGGAAATATGACATTTCTGTTAGTTTCATGTATTGATGTGAGGAAGATTTTAATTGGTCTTGAAATCTTTGTCACTGCTGCTACTCAGTTTATTGGCCCACTTCAACTGAACATTAAATCCACTGCTAAGAATCTTGGTATCATCTTCGACCAGTATATCGATGGCCAAAGCGCAAAAAACCTCCTATCTGCAGAACTTTCTGATTGGCAGATTTCACTGTGGATGATGAGAACACTGAAGCCTGCTCATATTCAGTCTGTCTGTGAGATAATCCCGCCCTTCGTCGTGACAGAAAAGTCACACAACAAAACAAAAACACAACGCAGAGTCCCTGGATGTGTAGAGAGGCTACAGCACGAATCACTGAACATTCATCTCCAGTGGACGAGGAAGCAAATACACTGAATTTAAGGAATTCTGACCGTCGTATACTACGACATCTTTTTACCTGAAAACAAACTTAATTTAATTTGTAATATAATTGTAATTATTAACTTAATTTAGAGCATCGTTTTGTAGAACCTCTTCCAACTTGCACCAAGTGCAAAAGCTCCTATCTGCACTTTGCGAGGCATTAATATCTATAACACAAAAAAGTGCATTTTTCAGACAGGAGGTTTTGCTCCTATCTACTGTAACTCCCTCTACACCTGCCTCAGTCAGTCAACAGTTAATCCAAAATACAGCAGCTAGACTTCTTACCAGAACTAGCCGTAGGTCTCACATTACCCCTGTTCTTGCATCCCTCCATTGGCTTCTCAGAACAAACTACAAGATCCTGTTGATTACTTATAAAACGCTCCATGAACTCGCCCTTAGCTACATTTCTGAGCTCCTTGTTCCTCATTCCACTACACGACCTCTCCGATCCACAAATCTTGGCCTTCTATCTTTCCCCACGCACAAAAAGCAAATCAAAAGGTGACCGCACATTCTTAGCCCTCAACATCTTCCACAATCTGTTAGATCTGCTGAATCCTTGGACTGTTTTAAACGACGCCTCAAAACCCATTTATATCGTCAAGCCTTTCTATAGACCCTCCTTCTTGTTCCCATGTCCTGCTTTATTACTTACTTACAGTCTCCTCATCGTCGCTCCACACAGATCTGATGTTTTCAGCTCCTCAGTGACGTTTAAGTCACATAATTCATGTATGTTATCATTTATTCGCCAACTGTTTCAACAACTTTTACACCTTTATTTCAGGTTTTTCTTTGGTTGGTTGAACTGCGCTTCACTCACATCCACATTAAGCTCATAACTTGCAGACATTGCTGCATTTTTAAAGGTATCTATTTAAAACCAGCTTCACCAACCATTGGTTCTTTTTATTTCTTCCTCCCTCCTGCTTTCCTGTCAATCCACTGTCTCGTTTGACATTTAGATAACAGACCAACGTTGGCATTAACACTCAAAAATCACAATAAAGTGAGTAAGCTGAGCCAGTCTCACCATGAAGAAGGTCATGGTGGATCCTCCGTGGATGGTCCCGTACTGGATGTTGGTTTGGTCGGCCAGGTCATCCGGAGACTCGATGGGAACCTCCATCCTCTGAACGGTCAGAAACGCTGCCAGGTTGGCCGTGTAGGATGAGATGATGATGAGAGTGAACGCCCACCTGAGAGGACCAGAGAAGAGTTTTAACCTTTATTTACCCTGCAGAAGTTTCAAATCCCTCCCTCACTTTTTTTTTTTTCCTCTTCTTCTTTTTTCATCGGGAGCAGAGAGCAGCAGAGAGACAGATGGAGAGCACTGCAGGAAACGTCAGGATTTTTAGGTAAAAATCATCAACCTAAACATGAACTCCGGCTGCAGCAGAGACGAGCAGGACGCCTCCGCTGCAGAGGAAATGAGACGGAAGTGATGAGCGAGGGGATTAGGAAGGAGAGATGGAGGCAAATAAAGAGAGGGAGGGAGAGGAGACAAAAAACTGGACATAGGAAGCCGTCACTCTGTGCTTTTTTGAGCAAAAGTTGACAATCGTGAGAGAAACGAGGTGTAATTCTAGATCTCATTGTGATTGTTCTCATTGTTCTCAAGTAATCAATTAATTGTTTGGCCTATGAAATATCAGAAGATGGTGAAAAATGTTGATCACTGTCTTCCCAAAGTCCAAGATGACGTCCTCAAGAGTCTGTTTTTGTCCTGACCAACAGTCCACAACCCAAAGATCATCAAGGACAAAAGAAACCAGAAAATATTCACATTTAAGAAGCTGGAATCGGAGAATTTGGACATTTTTTCTTAAAAAAAAAAAAAAAAAAGATACAATACAAAGTTTAAAGTTTAAACTCTTGTTTTTTGGTAGTTTGAACTTGGGAGTCAAAGTTTGCAAGAACCAGACGACACAGTGACTCAGTTTAGATTAAATGTAACTGAACCCCTGTTATCCTCACTTTATACCACTGCCAGTGAAAATGCTCAATTCTGATTGGCTGGACAGTGTTAATTAACTTTTAGTAGTTGGATATCTACGATGCAGGTGTTTGTTTGGAGTTTGGTTAAGACAGTAACAGAGAGACTTAGATAAAGAGCTCAGAGTTGGTGTGATTTGTGTCACTGATAAATAGCTTCTTAGTGAAAACAGCAAAAATGTAATTTAAATGTGTTTCATATTAGCATGAATCTGCACAACCAAATCAACTAATGGTAGCAGGAGGGAAGAAAATAATGTTATGAAATTGTTCCACCAAGTAATTACATTTCAGTTTGTGTTCGAAATAAACAAATTACAACACAGACAGAGTCATTCTACCTGTTTCCTGCTTCTAGTCTTTATGCTAAGCTAAGCTAAGCTAAGCTAAGCTAAGCTAATCTAACTGTGTCCTCAAAGCATTTGGACTAAACTTGGCTAAATGCTAAAAGGAGGTTTGCACAACAAGTAGTGAGACAGATAGAAGGAGTTCAACCAAAAAGCAGTTAGAAAAAGTGACAACTGAGCAGCTCTACCTACTGAAGAAGGTCATGAGATGTGGTTGAAAGCTTTGGGAAAACCACGTAAGATCTTGGTGGACAATTGCGTTGAGATTGTTTTGCCTTATTTGTGTGTCAAACCCTAAAAAAGTCACTGTCTGAGGTTCATTCTTGACATATACAGTACAAAAATCCAGGAGATTTTGTTGAAAGCTCTGGAAAAGCTATTAAATGGACCTTATGAGAAGTTTTTTTTTTGTTGTTAAAGTCAAAGTTTGTTTGTCTGCTGGTCTGAACTTCCCCACCTGCTCGTGCAACATTATTGCTGCTGTCTGATTGATTCAAAGCATTTCTTTGATTTACTGCACACCGGTGTTCATGTCGAACACACAGACAGGACGTTGCAGTTTGTGCCACAGTCATCATGAGTTTTTTATGGGGCTAAGTGCTGCTGAGGCTGAGAGCTGTCAGAGAAGAGATGCTGATGGCCCATCCAGTCCCTCCAGTATCACCCCACCATCTGTCTGACTGCAGCTACTGGGACTGAGGGAGGAAGAGGAAACAGGAGGAAGGGGAGGAGGAGGAGGAGGAGGAGGAGGAGGAAGGGGAAGGAAAGCAGGAGAGAGAGGACTAATTGAGAGACGACTGTAATTGTAATTTGTATCTCCACACTCAGCAGCAGGAGGTCGGAGGTTTGCTCTGAATGTTCTTCTAGTTATTATGAATATTTGTAGACGTAGTTATGAAAGTTTTCTGCTGGTTGCACTTAAAATATGAACAAACAAACAACAAAGGTCTGATCTTTTAACCAAATAATGAACTGCTGCAACGATTAGTAGATTAATTAATTAGTCAACTGACAAAAAATTAATCTGCAACTATTTGGATGATCGATTAAGTCTTTTTAAAAAAAATTTATAGCAAAAACACCAAATATTTGATGTTTCAGCTTCTCAAATCTGAGAATTAGCTGCTTTTCATCATCTTATATGATAATAAAGTGAATATCTTTAAGTTTTGGACTGTCGATTGGACAAATTAAGACATCTGATGACGTCACCGTGGGCTCCAGGAAACTGTGAGTGGTGTTTTTCACAGTTTTTTGATGTTTTATAGACCAAAACAATTAAATTATTGAATTGAATAATTGAAAAATAATCCGAAGATGATTTGATGATGGAAATAAACCACATTCAAACAATAAAAAAGACCAAATAATGAACTTAAACCCAGCAAAAACTTCAAAAGTAAACCAGAAATATTCAAACGGAGCTGCAACGATTAGTAGATTAATCATTAGTCAACTGACAATAAATTAATCTGCAACTATTCGGATGATCAATTAAGTCTTTTATTTTTTTTTTAGCAAAAACAGCCTCTCAACTTTGAGAATTAGCTGCTTTTCATTGTCTTATATGATAATAAAGTGAATATCTTTAAGTTTTGGACTGTCAGTCGTGATGACGTCACCGTGGGCTCCAGGAAACTGTGAGTGGTGTTTTTCACAGTTTTTTGATGTTTTATAGACCAAAACGATTAATCAAATAAGCAGAAAATGGATCAGAAGATGAATCCATCATGAATATAAACTAGTTACTTGCAGCCCTACATTCAAATAATAAAACAGACACTTTAGAAAATACAAAGATTCAGTTATAAGCTGCTGTTAAATCTTTTTGTGTGAGGAAAAGACATTCGTACTAATAGAAAAGAAAGAGGAGCTGAGGGGAGAGAGGAGAGAGGAGCTGAGGGGCAGAGGAGCAGAAATAAAACGAGAACAGAAACCGACATCATCATTCTCACATGAGAGCCGGTTCACCATCTGTTCACCTTCAGCTAATGTTCCCGAGGAAGGAGGGATGGAGAAGAAGAAGAAGAAGAAGAGAGAGAGAGAGAGAGAGAGAGAGACGAGGGGAGTAAAGGAGAAGAATTTAACAGCACGTAGAGGAGCAGCGTTGTTCACCCGTCTGTACCTGGAGGATTAACTAGTTCATCCACTGGGAGCAGATCAATATCTGACAGGATGTTTGCATTAATAAACATAAAACACTGATCAGTCAAATTACATTTACATCCCTTAGATGAAGCTTTTTTTTCCTTTTGTATCTAATATTGTATTTCATTATGTATGATCTTTATTTGTTTTTAAGCACATTGAGTTTACATTTGCTGTATGAAATGTGCTTTATAAATACATTTGACTTGTTGTGTGACTGTATTTGATGCATCATGGCTTTAACTGCAAACATCTCAGCACTCAGCAGTTTACAGCTGCTGCTGAGAGTTTTGTTTTTTTCCCCAAAGTCCTTTAATTAAATGACAAAATACGTTACGAATCACTGTTAAAACAATAATGATGTTTTATGGTGTGACAGTGCTGTGGTTCAGGTCTGGTCAGGTTCAGGGAAAGAACAGGAAGTGTTAACAGGAAGTGAACGTTGATCTCTCCTGTTTCAGTCTGATGTTTTGTTAACGACTTCCTCCCTTCGTGAACTTCGTTGCTCTATAATAACGTCCTCCTTTGCTCCGTCATCATTACTGCGACCGCTAGAGGGCGCCGTCACTGTGTTGTAAACAGATTGTTGCTGAAACAACAGATTCTGTCTATAATTTGTTTTTGTTTGTTTTTTTTCATTTCATGAGAAATGAGGTCTGACTGTACAAGATTACAACTTGTCAACATAAATCCACGTTGTAAAAGTAGAGGACCACTGTCTGAACACTTGTAGACAATCAAGACACACATGTTTCCCTTCCTCTCCATAATAATAATAATAATAATAATAATAATAATAATAATAATAATAATAATACAGGGACGGACCAGACTCCACTGACACAGCGGGTGGACAGAGCTCGGGGCATGATCTCTGAGCCCTGCTGCATGAAGCCGCCTACTGGGAACCACAGACTATTCCCCAGCGTGTACTGGTTCTCCAGGACGTCCCGCCGCTCCCGCAGACACGGGTGAGGGTTGTACCACTCGTAGGGGCTGAGCCTGCAGAGAGAGAGAGAGAGAGAGAGAGAGAGAGAGGGAGAGAGAGAGAGGTTTATTAACACACCTGGACTGAGACTGAAAGTATTTAACACTTACACACAACTAAATTGTAAATCTGCATTAACTTGTCTGCTAGTTTTCATCAGAAACAAGTACAACACTGACATATCATCACCTTTCAGGTAGTGTACAGCGGCTTTTTACAGCTTTTTCTCTGCAAACAGCTGCCTGCTGCGGCCCAAAACGACGCTATGAGACGCTGAGAGTGAACCAGAACATTAAAGTTGCAGCCGGACAGATAAACAATGAGCTGAAACTCTCTATAAAGCTCCGTAAAGCCGAGAGGAGCTGCAGAGTCGCTGATAATCTCTGTAGGTTCATCACTACGAGCCACAACCAACACATTACTCACTGTATAGATCAGACTGTGGAGCTATGAAGATATATATGAATATTTATTATAAAATATAGATTATAGCTGTTTTAAAGATAGGTTTGGTATTTCAAGTCTATCAAGCTGTACGTTGTTGTACGTTTATGTCTAAAGTTCAGCTGGAGCTAATATGAACACACACACACACACACACACACACACACACAGAGGCAGGTGTGTGTGTGTTACCTGGCGGCGAGGAAGAGGACGCAGCTGACGGCGAGATAGGCCAACAGCATGAAGAGCCAGACAGCCGGAGAGAAAGGATCCAGGAAGGAGAAGTAACCTGGTTTACGACCCTGAAACACACACACACACACACACACACACACACACACACACACACACACATCCCTGTTAATTAGTTTTCTCCATTAGAGTTGTTTCCAATATTCTGAAATAAAAGCGATGAGTCATGATTTTATCTGTAGATTTGCTTTAAAGTCAGAAAAACAAACTACGAGATGTTTACTGAGTGAAATATTGAAACCAAACACTGATGTGTTTTTATGTTTTTTAATTAGATTTCTCTTGTACAACAGGTCTTCATCTCAATGAAAATCCTGAATAAATAAAACTGAACTAAATAATAAAAATAGTTTTGATGTCTTTTTATACAAATTTCTTCTCGCTTCCTGCTCTAATATTTAGAGATGTACATAAACTTGATAAATGTCATAAACTAATAAATATTCCAGCAGGTTTCCATCCAAAGTAGCAAATTTTAACCAAATTTCCGGAAAGTCTGCAAAAGAAAATGTTTGTTTCCATCCTGCTGCAGATAAACAGCAGGTGGCGCTAATTAAACCGCCGCAGAAGAAGAAGAAGAGACAACATGATGACGTCATTAAAACAGTCAAAGCTCAAACAACAGAAAACATGACGGAAATATGACGTTTCTGTTAGTTTCATGTGTTGACGTGAGGAAGGTTACAGTCGCCTCATCATCATCATCGCTCCACACAGATTCATGATGTCATCATTTATCCACACAGCTGCTGTTACACCTCAGACGGCGGGAAACATGTTTTTTTGTGATATTTCGAGATGTTTTCTGCAGTTTCACTCTGGTTTTTATTTTTATTTTTAATGAGCAAATTAAAAATGCAAATAAAAACAGGCAGATGGAAACAGAGTTAGAATCTGAGACTTTTAAAAGGTTTTTTTTTGGATAAACGTTTCTCCGACATTATGCCTGACAGACATATTTAAACAAACATGAATGTTGAGTATTGACCAGTGTTGTGCAGCAGTAACACATTAAAAAAAAATCAATATTGACAGTCGGTTGGAAACAGGAAGTGAACAGTGATGTCTTGTTGACTCATCCATCTCCAATAGAGTGAAAAATGTCTTCAAATAGTTTATTTTGTCCGACAAACAGTCTAAATCTGTTACGGCTGCATTTTTGCTGGAAAAAAACAACTTTAATGATTAATCAATTAGTCACCTGATTTCCTGCTTTGATCCCATATGTATAATAATTACTGCGGCCACTAGAGGGCGCCGTCACATGAACATAAACATGTTACTGAAAGTCATTTTTAATGTCTCAAATTGTTCTAATCGTGTGTATTTATAGACGAGTTTTACACTTTCACACGTCGAACTACATGAACATTAACTTCAAGAGAAAAAAAAACATAGTTGAAGTTTGAAACGTCTCCAGCTGGCAGCAGTGAATTGTGATAATGACCGTCTGCCAGTCAGCGAACACAGAAGGCTGCCAGACACAGAAACACAACCTTCACTCTCAGACTGACAGACATGCATTTAGCTAAATTACACTCTTTCTTTTCCTTTTCTCCGCACGTAAAAAAAAACCTGCAATTCAAATAAAACGACAGAAACAAGATAAACTCGAGCGGTAACGATGGTCAGTTGATGTTCCCTGATGAGATGCTTCCCATCACGATGCCGATCCGTCCTCCTGCCTCCTGGAGAAAAGGTTTGGCAGCGAAGAGAGTCAACGAACTCCCTGAATGGACCCAATTAAAGCAGATGACTGGAGCTGTGATGGAGGCAATCAGCTCTGTTTTTTTGTTTTTTGTCCATTTTGGCTCCTTTAAAAACACAAAATGAGGCTGAAACTATGATCTGATGTGAGTCTGTGACTAGACGTCCTGTATAGAAACATATATCACATGTTGAAGGATCAGTTTGAGGATTTTCTATATTTTACTTAGAGTATTAACAAGTATCGTGTGTGTATCAAAGCCTGATAAATCTTATTAAAAACACATCAGTGAGACACAAACGACTCCAAAGACTAATAACAGCGTCATGTTTTCAGTCTCCGGAGAGTAGTTCTGTGTAATACAGACGCTACTGAGCATGTGTTTACAGCTTTACTAGCTTGTTGTGCTACATTATAAACGTCTCAAAGAACTTTAGTATAAAGTCAAGTCTGGATGTGAAAGTGTGAAACGTTTTTATTCACGGAGGCATCGTGAACAGTGCGGAAGGAAAGCATCTCGTCAGGGAACATCGATGTTACACATTAACAAACTTGTCCAGTCCTGCTTCCTCCAAATCAGAACCATCTCCAGAATTAAGCCGACGCTCCATCATTCCCACCTTGAAAAAAATCATCCATGCTTTCATTTTCTCTAGACTAGATTACTGCAACTCCCTCCTTTCCGGTATAAAACACAAAAATCCACCTCCAACTGGTTCAGAACGCAGGAACTCTGCTTCTTACTGGTTTTAACAGACGACATCACATCACCTCGATTCTGGCTTCTCTCCGTTGGCTCCCTGTTCATTTTAGAATCGATTTTAAGATTTTACTCACTTTTAAAGCACGTCTGGGTCTGAAGCTCCGAGCTACATAACAGATATGTTGAGGTGGGGCCCTTCTGGCTGTTCTAAAGTCGAGGCTTAAATCTAAAGGTGCTTTTTCCATCAGGGCCCCTCGACTTTGGAACGACCTGCCTGAGGAGATAAGGCTCGCAGAATCAGTAAATCACTTCTTAAAACCCATTTCTACAGACTTGCTTTTATGTAATGTTGTCTTTAGATCATCTTTCTTTTAAACTTTTTATCATCTCTTTATTGTCTTTCTTTGCCCTTTAGCCGCTATTGTCTTCTGTCTGTTATTGTCTTCTGTCTGTTATTGTCTTCTGTCTCATGTCTTTGCTTTTGCTTTGTCTGTCAAAGCACTTTGTAAACTCTGTTTTTAAAAGGTGCTATATAAATAAAGTTATTATTATTATTACTATGACAATAAATCAGAACCACAGTGAGCGAACTATGAAGTCCATCTATGACTATTAGTCTATTTCTTGCAGCTGTTACAGTAACATAAATTTGACTGCTGCATTTGCAGGAATATTTAAATCTTTTTTTTTTTTTTTAGTTTGATATTTTCACTCTCAGCAGTGTGATGTCAAGTTCACAGGAGATGTGATCATAGACAACAAAACAAAAGGTTAAATGTTAATTTAACATTTAGACGCTCCTTCCGGTACTGTAGATACTTTCCAGATGTGCAAATACACTTAATGTCATTCTTGCAAGTCACTGTTTAATCAGCTCGGTCTCTTCAATCTGAGTACAAATAACACGACTTTACACTCTCAAACTGTGTGCAGCAAACACACCAAAGTCCAGTTTTGCGTGCAGGTGATGCACTGATCATTCCCAGGGAAGTGAAGTCAATATAATGAGACTTTCTTTTATTTTATAAAGAGATTTTTGGCTGATTAGGAGGAGGCAGGTTGATAGTTTGTTGACAAGAAGTTGCAAAAGCAGCCAGAGAGCATTGTTTGAGATCTTTAACATCACGTCGGGACATTTTTACAACATTCTGCTGTTTAATCCAAACTGTGATCTTTCTCTAAACCCAACCAACGGTGTTAAATGAGACACGGAAAAGGTTAGAAATGCTGCGTTAAATCGGTGCATCATCTGCACGCAAAATTGGACTTTGGTCCAACAGCCTTCCTGGATCATATTTCAGGGTCCAACCAGCACATGAGGCTTAAATTAATCTCCATTAAATTCTTGATATCTGACAAGTTTGACTATAATTTAGTCACAACTCACAATTATTTTCATTATCTATTTGGGCTATAAAATATCAGAATATAGTGAAAAATGTCTTCAAATAGTTTATTCTGTCTGAACAACAGTCTAAACCTGTTTTAATCAATTAGTCACCTGATTTCCTCCATTGATCCCATATGTATAATAATTACTGCGGCCACTAGAGGGCGCCGTCACATGAACATAAACATGTTGCTGAAAGTCATTTTTATGGGAAAACGTCTCAAATTGTTCTAATCATGTGAATTTATAGACGATGACTGGTTCTATGTGTTTTTCATAGTCTCACACTTTCACACGTCGAACTACATGAAGATTAAATTCAAGAGAAAAAAAAATAGTTGAAGTTGTAACGTCTCCAGCTGGCAGCAGTTCCCTCCAAACAGCCTTCCTGGATCATATTTCAGGGTCCAACCAGCACATGAGGACTCACCCCCCCCCCCAGCAAAGTGCTGTTTTCAGGCTTAAATTAATCTCCATTAAATTCTTGATATCTAAGTTTTTCTTTTCAGAAACAAATGGAATAATTAATTTTAACTGGCTTCACTTTCAATCTGTTGCGTTGTAGTTCTTTGGATTCACATATTGATACTAATGACTGATCAATCTCATAAACCTCTAGTGTTGTATTACTGCATTTTATTGATACCTGTGTTGAGGCGATTGATGGCCAATCATGGACCACCGAGGACCAACAGTCTGTAGGTCACATCCTGTCTGGACTTTGTGTGTTGTTGTGTTCTTTGGGGTTTCCTGGTTTGCACTTCTGTTCAGTCCTTCTGGTTTCTCTTGTTATATTTGGGTGATGGGTTTTTGGCCTTTTGTTGTTTAGCTTGGTGTGTTGGGTTTAGGTTCATGGTGGTTCTTGGACGGGTTGGTGTGGGTTGTATTTAGAGTATTATGTTTTCTGGGTTTTGGTTTTGTTACTGTGTTCCCTTCTCCTGAGTTCTCCACCCATCATCTCCCCACCTGCACCTCATCTCCTCGTCAGTTCACTTACTTTTTTAAGTCCTGGTTGGATCTTCTGGTGCATGCAACTCTGCATTCCGGTCTCTGCATTTGGGTCCATTCTTGCTACTCCCCCATGACACTGTAGGTCTGATTAGCACCTCTTCAAATAAAGAAACTCCTCAGTGAGATCTGCCGTTGGTCCCAGATGTTGGTCGGGTAGATTTGAGATATTTCTGTAGCTAGTTTTGGCCAGATGAGCCATTTTGAATAAGGGATCCAGAGACGATTGAGCCACTATGGGTAGAGTCTGGGCCAGATCTGGTCTGCTGTGCAAGTGGAATCCAGACCCGTTTTGTGGATCCGTTCCAGAGCCGATGATACCTTCAGGGCGGATCTGGTGCACCCAAGTCTACACACATGGTCCACGGGTGAAGCAGCATGAATCACTGTGACGGGATAAACTTTTGTCTCCATTGGGGATAAAATACCTCAGCAGATGCAGGAATATACAGACCAGAGGGGGGAAAATCCCCAGCAGCCCCAGCCCCCCCCCCCCAGCAAATCACACCCTGCTTGTGTGCATCACGCTGTAATGAATTGTTGAGACTCAGACGCAGTGAAAAGCAGAGTGATGATATATCGAGAACTAATGAATTGGGAGCAGCAGCAGACATAAATTTACACTGTTCAACACCAGGAGGCAAGAACACTGATAAACACCGCGGCTCTCCGCTAATGTGTGTGCATAAGTCAACAGCTTGGGCAATTAAATAGATTACCATCTTTAAGTGTGCTTGCAAGCTATTTAGATAGATGCTACGTGTGTGTGTGTGTGTGTGTGTGTGTGTGTGTTTCTTTACTTCCAGACATCACTGTATCATTTACGTTGTTGCTCTGGGAGTCGCAGAGTTACGAATAGTTGGATGTTTGTGAGTATTGTCGCCGTCGTCAGGGTTCGGATTATGAAGCAGGAAAAGTGGACGACTGCTCCAGACTCTCAGGGGCCCTGAAGGCACCGGGTTGCCTAGCAACACAGACAACATAATTAAAGGCACCCCGGGGAGGTTTTGATCACTGGAAGCACTACGGAGCAAAGCACCTGCTGAAAAGACTGATTCAGTCGTTTTTTACATGGATGGATGTAAACGATGCAGGATGCAAACTTTAAAAGAGGAAATATTCTGGAGCTCTGCTGGAATATCTCTGCATGATTTACAGTTAAACACTCCTTATTTATCTTCTACTGGTCCTTTATGCAGCCCCTCAATGGAAAGTAAAGTACATTTACTCAAGTACAACCTTGAGGTACTTGTACTTTACTTGAGTATTTCCATGTGATGCTACTTTCTACATTTCAGAGGGAAATATTGTACTTTCTACTCCACTACATTTATTTGACAGCTTTAGTTACTTTTCAGATGAAGATTTGACACAATGGATAATATAACAAGCTTTTAAAATACAACACATTGTTAAAGATGAAACCAGTGGTTTCCAACCTTTTTGTCTTTTGACGTCTTACAAAAAGCAGTGTGTAGTCGGGGTCACATTTCACATGTCTATGAGTTGTTAACAGCTCCACCAAATAGTGATTTTTCCCTCTAAACTTCTCACATGCTTTCATTTCAATAAATGTTCAAATGATCCAATATTTCAGCAAAAATCAAAGATTAGAGAAAAAGTCCAAAAACTGAAAACAGATTTGTGTATCAGAACTTTGTTTTTTCTTCTTTCCTCTCCCATTAATCATCTCACCACCCCTCAGATTTATCTGCTGACCCTTTGGAGGGGCCCGACCCCTAGGTTGGGAACCACTGGACTAAACTAGCTAACTGTATATAAAGTAGTGTAAACTAGCTCCACCTCCAGCAGCTACAACAGTAACATGCTGCTCTAACACTGATGCTTCACTATTAATAATCTAATGATGTCATATATAATAATATATCAGTCAGAGGGACCAAACCACTACTTTTACTGCAATACTTTAACTACATCAAGCTCATAATACTTATGTACTTTTACTGCAATACTTTACATCAAGCTCATAATACTTATGTACTTTTACTGCAATACTTTAACTACATCAAGCTCATAATACTTATGTACTTTTACTGCAATACTTTAACTACATCAAGCTCATAATACTTATGTACTTTTACTGCAATACTTTAACTACATCAAGCTCATAATACTTATGTATTTTATTAACTACTAGCAGAATGTGCTGAATGATAAAGATAATATTTCTGCTGCAAGTTTCCATAAACAGAAACAAAAACAACAAAGTTTTTATGGTTTCTGTTCATGTTTATTTTGCAGGAGCAGATCTTGTGTCCTTGATGTGTGTTTTATGTGTTGGAGCATCATCAGCACGGCCTGTTAACCAGCCTCTCTACTGTGTATAACGGTCACCACTGCAGCCTGATGTTTAGTGGAGGGAGAGTTTACGACGCCTCGGTTCAGCTGAAGTTCTCCTCTCCTCCCGATCGTGTGAGAGCGTAAATCGCCGCCTGAGGTTGTTACTGAGAGTAAAAAAAAAAAAACGAGTTCTCGCTCGACTTAATCGTTAAATAAACACTTAAGAAAATGAAGCAGGGAGGACGCTTGTGTGCGGAGAGCCTCGGCTGTACACACATTAAACAGCTGACTGATCACTGAGTCAATACACCTAACAGCAGACTACATCAAACATGGAGGACAGACGGTGGAGGTGAATACTGATGAGCAGCGGACGAACAGGCGGCACATTTACTCAAGTACTGTTTTTTGGTATTTGAGTATTTCCAGCTCCAACGTCGCAGAGGGAAATACTTTATCTTTACTTCATTTATTTTACAGCTTTAGTTCCTTATTACTTTGCAGATTAAGATTTTACAAACAAAAACATGTGATAAACTAGTCCCATATCAAGTTCCAGATGTCTGTGAGTGATTTAAAGTGTTTGTAGCCCAAGAAGTCAAATGATCTGATATTTAACAAAAGATTAAAGAAAACTGGAAACAGATTTGTTTTTTTTTTCTTCTTTTTCTTTTTCCCATTAATCATCTCACGACCCCTCGGATTTATCTGGGGAACCGGCCGGCGTAAGTCGTGACGAGCGTATCTCCTCACAAGTTTTTATAAAGTAGTTCTGTTGATATGAACTCTGTGTAACTGTGTCGGTATTTTGTTCTATATTAAGACTTTTTTCAGTCTGTGAGAGTTTTTTTGTGGAGGTTTTGACACCGTTGTCCTCGGTTTTATATGTGCAAGGACAAACTAATATTTCATCTCCTTACTGTGCTGTATTTAAGGTTGTTTTTTTTGTTTTTTTTTTATTTTGCTGTCAAGGCAGCCGAGTCCGACACACACACACACACACACACACACACAGCTGATGATTTTTGTGCTTTACGACAATCTTGTGCCAGTAAAACGACCTCAGACTCGACATCGTCTCCTGATCAAACAAACAGGATGTAACGTGTTACTTTCTCATCTAAATTTAAGTTTCCAAAAATGTGGAACTATTCCTTTAATTATTGCGGTCATTCAGTGTGTTTACATGCTCTTATGTAACCAGGTTAACCAGTGAAACCAGGTCATGCAGGTAATTGGGGAACGAAATGTGTCTGAATTTAAACAAACAGTCAAATGTGTCGGCGGTGGAAACAGACTTGTTCAGACTTCTACATATGAGGACACGATGATCTCTCTGTTCATTCAGCTACTCTTCATTTATAAAAAAAAGCTGATTAGAAACCTCGTTAAACGTTTACATGGCAGAGAAATCGGCGTTGTCCAGAAGAAAATTCAGGTTTCTCTAATCCCAAAAAACCTCAACTATGGAAACCTGGTTTCTCGTTTACATGACAGTTAACGGATCAGATTTCTGGAGAAAGTCGACTAACTTGGTTTGGCAAGACAAATGTTTTCTTTCTGGACGTCTGGAGAGTCGGTTTGACTCTCTGTGGTTTTCATTTTTCTGACCGATCGTGTTTGTTTTTATGCAGCAGTGACTCCAGATGAAGAGAAGCTGCAGCAGCTTCACAAAGCTTTTTATTGCAGTTTTATTGTTTTCTATTGCATCATGTTCTCAGGTATTTATTCTTGTTATTTGTCCATCACCTTTAAGGTGTTTTTTTTATACACAGCCTCTCACATTACATTTAAACTGATCCCAGTAGCATCAACTGAAACCTTTTCCAAAAATATAAAACTGTAATTGTCCCCGAGCTCAGTGTATTTGAACATTTTTTTTCCTTCTGGAAGCAGAAATAATTGGTAACCGTTTCTCAGTATTCACAGGAAAAATGCTGCCTTTTGCTTCGTGTCTTTGCAAACACATTAATGACTTCCTGTGCCTGTTTGTAGTTTATTCACCTACATTTTGAACCTGAGCAGGAGGAGGTGGAGGAGGCGACTCGTTAGCGTTTCACATTCACAGTCAGAGAGGCAGAGTCACCGATTCCTCCCTCACAGGTTGAAAGACTCATATTTTTCAAGAAGCAGCTGCTGTCACATATCCCCTCTCCTCCTCCCAAAAAGAAAAGAAAAATGCAGAAGAAGAAACATGCCCTCTATCTGTGTCCTCGGCTCTGCTTTTATCTGCTCTTCCAGCACTTCTCCCCCAGCGTGATCTCTCTGAATATTTGCTGCTCTGCTCGGTCCTGAACTGACCTGAGCAGTCGGGGGACTGTTGTTGCCTCCAGCAGCAGAGCTCCTGCTGAGGAGGCGGCTGCTGTTGTTACTGCAGCATTTTCTGTCTGAATTCATCAAATCATCGACCAGACGGAGAGAAAGAGAGAGAGAGGATCAAGTCAACAAGTGCAAACTGTTGTTCAGTTTTTTAAAAGTTTGTGTCCCATCTGCAGGAAAAGAAAACAAGACAACCTGCTGGGCTTTTCAGGACGAAAGCAAACTGTGTCCTCATATTGGTTGGATGTTACAACGATGTGCTGTGCAGGATGTTACAAACAGAAAATTATGTTTTTTCACACAAATCACACACAAAAAAAACATCTTTACCGAGTCACACTTTGCAGTATGTAGCAGATGCTGATAGCTTTGGTTTTACTGTTTGCTTCAGTGATGTAAAAGTCAGGAAGCTATGACATCACTGTTGAATGTGTTTAAAGGTGCAACAAAGCACAAAGCTTGGTCTGATACTACTGAATGTGCAGAGGGTCCAGTATTTGAGAACACCCCCAACTCCAGGAGTGATGTCCAAATAAGGAAATGTGCGTCATGTAGCAGGTGGATGTGACTCCCCTCGTTGAGACCTGCTGATAGACGTCACAGCGGAGCAGAGGAGAGACACTGAGATAGTGATGTAACCGACCTGCGTGCTGGTATTTGACATGTTGTTTTTTTTTTCTTCCCGAAAACAAATAATCTTTAAAATATTTGTATGAAACAAATATTCATAAAAAACCCACTATTTGTGCTTTGCCGAATAACGTATTTGTATTCGGGCACACCCCTAGTATTTACACCTGTGTACCTTCGAAAAGGAAACATATGAATTTGAATTTCAGTTAAAGACGACATATTCTGCACATTTCCACGTTTATATTTATATTCTGGGGCTCTACTGGAACATCATCATCATCATGGTTGACAGTTAAAAACTCCTTATTTATCTTACACTGGCTACGTGAACATGATCTGAGCAGAGTGTAAGTTATATACAGCTAGCATACTTTGCGTTGCACTGTAGCTAAACCGCTAGCAACGGTAGCTTAGTTGTGCCTCCTTGACTAACGACATCAAACTTGTCTAGTCTCGTGTTAGAGAGCCAAACAGTTTGATATTTTATTGGTCTGGTAGTCCTACAAACACACACTGTTCACCTCAACCATCAACCATCAACCATCAACCATCAACCTCCTCCACAAGACTTTCTGCAGCGCTAAAATAATTTTGTGTGAATGTAGCGTTTCAGTTCAGTGAGAAGATATTTATTGAGTGTCTGAACAAACAACCGATGTTGCTGTTTCTCTGGTGAGCAGGATGTTTTTATCAGTTTGAGTTACACAGTTTAAAAGGTGAGGTGAAGCTTTACAACTAAAAACAGTTTAAAAACTCTGCAACTGTGAAGTGAGAGAACTAGCTAACGCTAAACATGAGTGTAAAGAAGCAAGATGGACCTGCTGCTCTACCTGCCAACAGTCTGTAGAAACATGACGTCTTATAACATTAAATAAGTGAGGATCGGCTAACTGTCCTTCATAGATCAGTATTTATAAAGAAAATAGAAATCAACGCTAACAAGATGATGAAGAGGATGTTGCTACATGAGGAGACGCCTGCAGATTCTTTTCTTCACTCAGTGTTAAAAATGTTAAACATGCATATTAACAGCTGCTACTAATATTATTTTCACTGTGTAATTCCAACATATTATGTGTTACAACTGTCAACATATATTTGCTGAAAACTGTTTTAATTTTTGTCTAAACTGCATCAATTTTCAGCTATTTTTAGTTGCGTTTCTGTTGATGCTGGTTTGGAATATTCTATTAACTCCACTGATAAATCTTGTTTATGTTCATATTGACAGTTTTGATGCGTTCACTTGCTGCTGGAATAAAAAACTGACATTTGGGACGTCTGGGGATGTAAACTGCTGACTGCTATAACATTTAACATAAAGAAAAAAAAACCTGGGGATAAATAAATAAAGTGTAACCGAGGCTGCAGCTTTGCAAGTTGGATGATTGTTAACTGAACTGCAGTTGAATAAATATCTATTTCTATAAAAAATAATAGCCAATATAAACAGAAACAAGTAAAACATCGAGGTGAGTTTACCAGATGAACTCGGTACAGGATGCTGATCCCCAGAGTCATGAAGGGTTTGGAGAAATCGATCACCTTCTCTCTCTCGGAGGTGATGGTGAAGCCGGCGACCGCCAGGTCTGCTTTCTACAGAGACAAAAGACAAGAGAGAGAGATGTAGTCCGGGCAGCAGAAACACAGAATTGATCTTAAGCTGAGCAGACACACTGTTTTTTATCATTCTTGAATGTTGTGTTAACTCACAGTACATTTTAACCTTCCTTTCTGAACAAATAAACAAACAAACAAACAAAAAAAACCCTGAAAAGAAGCTGTGGGGAGCGAGCTACAAAGGTCTGGTAACTTCTTTCTCTTCTTTCTAACTCCACACCCCCAGATTTTTAAAAACTTTTTTTTAACTTTTCAAACTTGTTGTGCTCGGCCCCAGCTGACTCTGACTCAACTGACATGACTTGAGGCAGTTTATCAGGTTTCTCACAGCTTCCTCTGGAGACACAGAAGGCTGGTTTATACGACTTTTTACACAGAGAACAGCTGGGAACACAAACTGAGGTGGAAAATCAACGCAGTCTATCTTTTAGTAAATGGATTCTTCCAGGTCTGCAACTAGTATTTTCCTGATTAATAAGTTATTAATTGAGAAAAATGTAAGTAAATTGTGAAAAATGTCCATCACAAGTTCTCAGAGCTCATGGTTACTCTTAAAAATGTCTTGTTTTGTCCGACCAACAAACTCAAAGTGAATCAGTTTATTGTCATAAAGGAGATTAAAAACCTGAAAATATTCACATTTGACAAACTGGAACCAGTAGATTTGTGCTTAAAAAATTGCTGAAACAATTATTCAATCATCAAATATTGCAAATTAATTTTCTGATTGAACAATAGTTGCAGGTCTAGATTCTTCCAACACTTCTTTTAGCATCATTTCACCTCTACTTCATATTATTCTCTTGTGTATTTTAAATGTTTTAAGTAATATTAAAGGACGGGTTCACAGTTTTTCTAGTCTGTACTGACCATTAGAAGATCCCTTCATAATATGAAGCTTCAGCGTCCAAATGAGTCAAATCAAGTAGATATCTTTCAATGTTACAGTCTTTTTAGTGCCAAAGCCTCCATCACTTCCATTGAAAGCACATTTGACGGATCTTTTAATATCCAGTATGAACAGGAGGAATGATTACAGCGAGGAAAACCTCTTTCACTGTTCATATGGACACCTGACTGCTGGTTTAACACACTTGAAAAATTGTGAACCTGTCCTTTTAATTCAGTATATACTGCACAGCCCTTGAATGTGGTTGAATATTTATTGCAGGTCTGTAGTGAAATGTGAACTCTGGTCTCCTGCATGACATTCAGATGTGCTACACATTCATCAACCAGTCCGACCTCCACACCCCAACTTTCTGCCTCACAGCATGAAGGACAAACTACTTCCTGTATTGGCACAAGAACGCTGATACTGGACGAAACTCATGAGGTGCAGAATCGTTGATATGGACGTTATTTATAAGAATGCTGGGCTGTCATATTGAATGATGTTTATAAGTTTGGTTTATTCTGTACCGCTGAGACTTGATATGGAGTTCCTCAGGTAGATGTTCTGGGCCCTGTTCCGCCAACACCAGGTACTGTTGAGTAAAGTTCTTTTCCAAACCTGGAGTTTTAGTTATTTGTTTTATTAAAAATGTCAATGGGATTTTGAATGAGGTTTTCTTCCATCTGGAGAAGAACTCAGAAGGTTTACTATGCAGGATTTTCCTAAAAAACAACGTACAGACTCGAGAAAATAATTCCTCTCAATCGTCACTTATGTCCCACTAGAAGTGTGTGTCTGTATGTACCTGCAGAGACTCTGCTCTCTGCCTGTATTTTCTTCTTCTTCTTCTTCTTCTTATTATTTTACTGTGTTCTGGACACTTTTGTGTAGTGGGTGTGTAGCTCTCAGCCAATAACAGCGCAGGGTGTGAGGTCGGGACTTGTAGCGTAGCGACCAGGTTACATCTCTGCTCTCTGCGTCATGGATGTATAAAGAGCAGCAGGTCTGTGTGTCTGCTGACCGAGGGCGGAGCTGAGCTGCACACACACAGAGCAGAGAGGAAGAAGCTCTGAGTTCACACTAAATCCAGCGATGCGGCAGCATCCGGCAGGGTTGTGTGGAGGTGTAGGCGCTTTAGAATGTAACTGCTATGAAACAATCAGAAAATAATGTTTTATTTCTCTGATTCACAGCTTTGTTCTCACCAACACTGCTCGCTGTCTTCATTCACTCTCTAGCTCGCTCAACCACAGCTACTCTCTCTTTCTCTCTCTCTCATTGAACCGGAGGAGGGACCATCTTCGAATGCTGTGTGTATACAAACAGCAACCAACAAACCCTGCATAGTAAACCTATAATTGAGGATTAGGAGGAAACGAGAGACGGGGAATTAGATCATCAGGGAGACAGAAGGAAGGAAGAGAGAGACTTTCAACTGGTGAAGCATGAGAAAAACAAGATGTGCTGAAATAAAATTTAAATAATCAACATCAAAGAAGAGACAACGGGAGAGGAGAAGTCTGAGAAGAAATAAAACTAGTGGAGGACATAAGAAGAAAGGAGGGTCAAGTCCTGTTAGACGCTGAACACATGAAAGAAGAGCAGGTGGAGATGAACAAAAGCAGGAATAGAAACATGGTTAATATTTGGGATAAGCTAGTCAAATATATGAGTAAACAGAGTGAACAAAGACAATAAGAAACGCTACTGAAACTGCGCAGAGAACACAGAGAGAGATTTTCATTAGTTATTCAGCTCCTAACTGCCTAACGGCTCCTAATTTATTCTGTAATGAGCTGAACAACCTCCAGTGAATTACATTCATGTTCAGCTATTTTGCATTAACAGGAAACATTTTGGGAGAGACACAATGCCTTCAGGAATAATAGTTACACTCTCTGATTTTACTAAAACGCCCTCAAAGCCAGACACAACCGAGCCTTCCAGCTCAGTCTGAAACTGTGTCGAGTTTTAAAACATCAGTGACTCGGTGTGGATGTTTTTCTGGCTCAGAAAAATAATGGCTTCAATCTTAATCTCACCTAAAAAGGTCTAATTGGTTGATTGTTTTTCCGACCAGGGAGACAGTCGACAGCGATCGCAACACCTGGGCACCATTAAAGCATCTTAAGGATAAGATGATCATAATAATCCATCTTATGAACCTTTTTAAGCTCAAGAGGTGTTTCCCAAAAGCATCGTAACTGAAGACGCTCTTAGAAATGGCAGCAGAGTGACTCTTGTGAAACATGAGTACAGTTATGGGTTTATTATTTTATACATGTATTGCTGAGGCAGACTACATGTCTATATCATGAGAGAAACTGCATGTGTCTTAACTACATGTGTGTAAGAACTTAGACTCTGACCTGAGATGAGGCTAGGAGTTAGCAAAAAGCTGACCGAGCTACATGCTGTTCTTTGATAGATTTACAATGTAAAAACATAATGTTGAAATACATAACATGTAATGACCTTATGTAATGATGTGTCTGCAATATGTATATAGTGTATATGTATATTTATTGCCAGAGGACAGGTAGCAACAGAGTTTATAGCTGCAGTATCAGTTGGCCCAGCAGAGATATAGAGTCACGTGTCATCTGCATAACGATGGAAACATACATTGTGCTCTCTGATGATGTTACCAAGTGGCAGCATGTACAGTGAGAATAATGATGGACCAAGGCAGCTCCCTTGCAGTTGATATGTTCCTCAGACACATGATCTCCAAGACTGACGTAAAACTTTCTCCCTTTGATGTTTGTTTTGAACCAGTTTAACACACAGTCAGAAAGACCGGCCCCCTCGTACAGGTGACTGATTAGGATATCACGGTCAATCGTATCAAACGCTGCGTTTAGGTCAGAGAAGATAAGAACTGAGACCTTATTCTCATCAGAGTTTAGTCTGAGCTGTTTCAATGCTGTGGTTTGTTTTAAAGCCTGACTGGAATTCCTCCAGGATGTTGTTTTCTGTAATAAATGAGTTTGAACTGAAACTATCTTTTCAAGTATCTGACTAATGAATGGAAAGTTGGATATCAGCCTATAACGGGGAAGTGGCGGACTAAAGGTTAGAGCAGTGAGCTTCAATGATGAAGAATCATTACCACCACTGAGGTGCCCTTGAGCAAAGCCCTTAACCCCAACTGCTCAGTGGCCAGCAGATCAGACTGGTTGTACTGGGCAGCTTCCAGGTATGAATGTGTAACTGTGTGAATGTAATCAGGACGTTGCTCTCAGAGAAACTCTCCTGAGTAAATAAAGGTTAAAAAAACATCTAGGTTGGGTTTCTTCAGTAAAGCTTTTACAACAGCTGTTTTGAAGGTTTCTGGGCTGTTTGAAGAGACGTATTAATAATCTTCAGGATATGACTTGAAACACTGTCAAACACTCGCTTAAAAAATGCTGTAGGCACAACATTACATACATACATACATTATACATGAGGTGGAGGAGTTACACTCAGTGACAGCTCAGTTGATGTAATACAGGTGAATTTTCCCGCGGTTACATCATTTTTTTACAGGATTTGCTGAGATCGTCTGTGTTTACATCAGCAGCAACACTGGCTCTGATTTCAGTTATTTTGTTATTGAAGAATAATGTGAGTAGACAGCGTTTTTGTAATTACTCTCACTGCCAGACGTTCTGCAGGTTTAAAGTATGCAAAGTTACTTTAAAATATATTTAGCATCATCTTCATCATCACAGACAGCCAGTGTTTACTGTGGACTCGCTCTGAGGTACTGCTTTGGGAAGAGCATTCATAGAAACACTCTTGGCTTCTAAGATCAATCATTATTGGAAATCAAGACCTTTTTGAAAAAAATCCAGGGTTTGGTCGTCAATTCAAAGGCCCAGAATACCACCACCAATGCTCTGTCTGTTAATGCATCATTATGAGTCTTCTAAGTGAAGTGAAGACATTTCCACTTCTACTTTTTACTATTAGTACATACTGCTGCATGCAATATGCATTCAACTGGGACTACTTCATCTGTCACTGCGGCTTCTCTTGTTGCACTGGTTTCCATCACTGCTCTGTCAATGCGCTGTCACTGGTCTGTGCTCTCACTACCAGAAGGGGAAGACAAAAGTTCTGCAGGTTCAAGTATGTAAGGTTACTTTAAAATGCATTTAGCATCATCTTCATCATCACAGACAACCAGTGTTAAAGAGTATTTAATGTGCACTCGCTCTGAGGTACTGCTTTGGGAAGAGCATTCATAGAAACACTCTTGGCTTCTAAGATTAATCGTTATTGGAAATCAAGACCTTTTTAAAAACATCGGGGGTTTGGTCGGCAATTCAAAGGCCCAGAATACCACCACCAATGTCTGTCTGTTAATGCATCATTATGTGTTTTCTAAGTGACGTGAACTGTTAGTACGTACTGCAGCTGCCTTTACAAACTACGTACTGCTGCATGCAGTATGCATTCAACTGGGACTTCTTCATCTGTCATTGAGGCTTCTGTTGTTGCACTGGTTTCCATCACTGTACTGTCAATGTGCTGTCACTGGTCTTTGCTCTCTCGGCAGGTCAGTCGATGTGATGCCTTGCAGAGGATTGTGGGTCAGAATAGCCAGAAAAGCATGTTGGCTCGCATGCTGCAAAATGTGACCCGATGTAGCAGGACGTCCTGGTACTTTTGATATACTATGCATCAGGACATACTAAATCTTTTCTGGCATACTAAGTAGTACAGTAGTACAGAACACACCTCGTCCCTCTGTGGCAGCATAAGTGCAGATTGCAGTTACTGTCTTCCTGACAGATATTCCAGCACGTTGAACTGAGTTGTTCGTCTCTACAATTAAACAGACGTCTCTTTCTACAAGGTTGAGCTGACGGTTTTTCAGCCACTCTGATGGCGGCACCTTTGTTCCCCCCCGATGTCTGAACCTTCTTTGCACAGATTCTGGAGCTTTTAATGAAATATTGATTTTTATTGTGCAGAAGTCGCTGTTGAGGGGCTCAGTTGTTACTGAATGCATTACAAGTTGAATTGTTCTTGTAAAGCTCTCAGGAGAGAATGTGTCACTAAAACTGCCAGATAAGAGCTTTTGTTCCTGGTGGAGTCAGTGGATAAATCACAGAGCTCAGACTGGTCCCAGTTTGATTTGGTTCCTTGTTGTTGCTGTTATATATCCTGTATATATGCACATACTGTATATATTCATTATTACGGTTTTACTGTTTATTATTTTACTTTCTTCTTCTGTTTAAATGTATTTTAACATTTTAACTGCTGTTTAAATTGACTGCTATTTCCTTTTTGATTTGTTAAGCACTTTTTGTGTATGAAAGGTTCTACATAAAGTTAATACTTAATCATTTTTAATCATTTTTTATTATTATTTCATACATAAACACCCCTGATTCATTTTTATACAGTTTTTAAAACTAATTTGGTTGAATATTTGTTATTATATGTTATTTCTTTATTTGTCTGCAGAGCGATGAAAAATTGCAATGACAGCAATTTAGGAAAAATACTTAAAAATGAACTTTCTCTCATGCAGGTGTGTCGTAGATGCTCCTGCATTCAGGACAGAACAGTTTCATGCACTTATTTGATAAAATCTTGCGCAGGAATATATATATATATTTTTTTAAACGAACAGATTGCACAGAAATGTTTGCTCGGTTGATAATATTCTGACTGGTTTAACCGTAAAAATTCCAAATTCCAAACTCCAAGTTTATTATCTCCAGATTAGAGGATAAATGAGATAATGGATTTTTAATAATACAAATGATTTATGATGTTATTTTTGAAAAGCTCATCATCTTTGTCTCAGCCTTCAGTTCCGTTCGCTGAACACAGCTGGAGGCTGAAGACAAACATTTATCCCACAAATCTGTGACGTTACAAAACACAATTCAAAGGTAAAAATAATTATATTTATGTCTTAAATAACTTTTAATACTTTGGACTTTCTGAAAACCCCAAATACCTGGATTTTATCAGAAGATTTGATTCTTTAAAAAAGATTTTCACAGATTTTATTTGATTGGAGTTTGAAGCAGACGTGCAACTGGTTTTTAAAAGCTGTAAACACAATCTCTCCCTTATCTTAAACTTATCAGAGTTATAGAACCATATCTGCTCTGTGCAGATGTTTCAGAGCAGCAGGATGTTTGTTATTGTTAAGCGGTGCAGCAGAAACACTAATCTGTATGTTTTCATTATTTCTTTTAATGCATTTAAGAGTAAAACTGATTTATAACACTGCTGACTGACAACTTGTTTTAATCCTCAATGTCTCATATGTTGTTGCACTTAGAGACTAGAGACGTTCTTCACTGGTTGTCCACAGACAATAAACAGCAGCAGCTTCATTTATGTCTGAGTGAAAGTTCTTTTGTTGTTGCTGTAGAGAAAAAAACAGCATCAAGACACAATTTCTGTTCGACTGACACGCTTTAAAACACTGTTAGAATTCAGAACTGTCCTCCTATAGTTACGTTTGAGTGACAGCTGACATCTAGCAGTCGTCATAGTAACTGTGAGGTCACATGACGTTTATATATGTGACAGATTTCATCATTCAGAGGAAGTGTCTGGACAGTTTTTTAAAAAGCGTAACTACAATCATCCCCTAACCTTTAACCCCTTTGTTATTATTGTTGCCATGACGACGACGGTGACCCACATCGCATGTTTCTCAAACCGTAACAAAGTGATCATTTTAACTCAAACTATGATCTTTCTCTAAACCTAACCAGACATTAACCACAGCGCCGTCACATCATAAAACATCATTATAGTTTAACACAGACGGATGATGTCATCCTGCTGAGAGAGACGCCAGATTAGAAAACGCTTCTTATGTGTCGTTCTGGAGTCACATGATCAAACCGTGTATCTGCTCATTTAATGTGGAGGACTTATTGTAGAATTAACACGTTAAAATGTAATTTCTGATCAGTTTAATAGATTTAATTTCAGCAGCATGTACTGTTTATATGTAATGAGTTTACCTTTATTGGGATTCATTTTGTTATCTACAGTTATGTTTAAGTTTTGATGTATTTCATCAGGGGGACAAATACTGGTGTCGAGTGTTGAACGTGTTGTAAACTGCTGAATCGTCTAATATCAATGTTCTTATTGATACGTTTGGATTTTGTCCCGTAAAAAGTTTATTATAATGAAAATCTGACAACACAGTTTAAAGACGTTTGCTCGTCTAAATTGAAACATTTATGTGTCCGTTTACATGTTTTATGTTATTATAATGTAAAACTTTTGAATGTGTTTTTCCAGCTGCTGAACGAAGCGTCTCGTCTCGCTGTGGATTAAACCTTTGGCGGGTAAACACACCAGAGAGAGAAATTAAAGTTGAAAGATAATCTCATTAAGGTTGAAGTCAACAGAGAGACAGAGAGAGGAGCCGTTTATCTGGACCCCAGACACCTCTCTGCTCCTTAATTAATACTTAATTGATTAACGAGGAGACCCTTGTTAAACGAATTTCACTCACTTTCATCAGACTCCTGGGCCTCATGGAGAGCAAACGCTGTGTGTGTGTGTGTGTGTGTGTGTGTGTGTGTGTGTGTGTGTGTGTGTGTGTTTGTGCTTTCAAAGGTTTTTTTTAAAAGCTCTCACCTCTGAAATTTCCAACGAGAAGAACAGCGAGGGTCGAGAGAAGGTTACAGATAAATGGGAGAGAGTCTGTGTGTGTGTGTGTGTGTGTGTATGTGTGTGTGTGTGTGTGTGTGAGAGAGAGAGAGAGAGAGAGAGAGATGAACAGTGATTGTGATGATTTTTAACACATTTACATAAAATACATAAAGAGTCTCTGGCTACAGATAAAAGTGTGTGAATACCTGCTGGCCTCTGTGTGTGTGTGTGTGTGTGTGTGTGTGTGTGCATGTGTGTGTGAGTGCATGTGTGAGTGCATGTGTGTGTGTGTGTGTGTGTGTTCGTGCTGAGGGATCCTGCAGTGTAATTGAAACAGCTCTGTATAATTAGTAACAAAAAAGACTGTTGATTAGCCTCTTAATGGCCTGCTTGTGTTCCCCATTTCCTCTTTCTGACACACACACACACACACACACACGCACACGCACACACACATGCAATCATCAGCCACCATCACCATTATCACCACCATTATGTGTTAGCTGCGTGTGTGTTATTAGCAGCACACACATCTGTACCTGTGAGGAGCCTCATTATTACTTTCACCTAAAAAGGTCTTTAACTAATTACTAATGTTTTACTTTAAAAAGATTTCATCAACCTCCAAAAAATATCCTCACTTTCCTACAAAAACTCTACTTTCCAACAAAAAAAGGTCTTTACATACCCCAAACGTCCTCGCACTCCAAAAATGCCTTAATTTTACAAAAACATCTTTCCAAAGTTACTTTCACTTTCCAAAAGTATTAACGCTCATAAACCTCAGTTTCCAGAAATGTCCTCACTATAGAAAATATAAAATTAGCAATGCTCCTCACGAAGATATAAAGACAGGAGAGTAAAATTATTAACCCTCAGTCAACCACCGTAAGACGTGATGATTGATGGAAACGTCCTTTTACTTCCCAAAGACGTCCTCAACTTGCAAAAATGTTTCTGCTTTACAAATTGTTTTCACTTTCATAAAAATGTTCTTTCTTTATAAAAAAAAATCTTTTCAAAAAAGATTTCTTCACTTTAGAAAATCTACAATTAATAATGATCCTCACAAGGATGAACAGGACCGTCAATCAACCGTTGTATGAAGTGATGTGAAAATGTTTCACTTTAGAAAATCTAACACTAATAATGATCCTCACAAGGATATAAAGGAAAACACACAAACGTTTTAACCTTCAATCAATCTTTGGAAGAAGTCCTCACATTCCTAAAAATGTTCTAACTTTCCCAAAGCTCCTGACTTAAGAAAATCTAAATTAATAACGAGCCTCACAAGGATGTAAGTAAAACACTGAAGTTTTAACCCTCAAACCTGAACCCTTGAAAGACGCCTGGACTGACAAAAACGTCCTCACTTTAAAAACTCCAAAAATAATCTTGGTCCTCACAAGGATAGAAGTACAGGAGAACACACAAAACCCTCAGAAGATGTGATAACTGGAAAAAAAATGGCCCTAATTTCCAAAAACTGTCCTCACGTTGCTAAAGTGTCCCCGCTCTCCAGGTCTAATAGTCACAATGGTCCTTGTAAAGACACACACACACACACACACACACACTTGTTCTTATCGTCTTTACTTTCTCTCGCTGCTTTGTCGCAGGCAATTCTCTGCACAGCTTTAATTAGACTAAACTTGACTTAAAATGAGCCACTTTCTGTGAGAAAACAACTAACGGGGGGGAAATTGGGCTTCAGCGGAGCCACTTAATACGTCCTCGGCGTGTCTGCAGCTCAGGGCCGAGCAGCTTCCCCGACGCTCCGCCGCTCCTATAATTGGCTGACTCTTTTGTTGTTGTTAAGGGTGCTGCTGTCACTGTCAGCGGTTCGGAGCCCACGTCTCCCTCTCTCGCGCACACACACACACACACACACACCCCGCAAACCACCACCGCTGCCGCCGCCTGTTGCCATAACGACTAACCCAGAGCCGACGTTAGTGCGGGTGCAATCATCGAGGGGCGTTCATGTGTGACTGTGTGAGAAACATTTCGTGTTTAGTCACACTTGAACTTGATGAATCCTCTAAAACAACGAGTACAACCTGCAGGTGTTATTATTATTATGTTTATGTGCATTGTTTATCCATTAAAACATTATATTGTTTTTAATGAAACAACAACATGTGTGACAGCACTTTGCATTCATCACACTTTACTCGATTCTACTCGCACTTTATTGTCTTTTAACTGTTCATATTCCCCATATTCATATATATATATTCATATTCTTATTCCCTGCCTGTATCCCAACACATATACATGTATCTGCACACTGGGGATGTGCAGAGAGCCCAGTATTTGTATTTGTATCTGTATTTGTTGAGGCAGCAAAATTATTTGTATTTGTATTCGAATAAAAATGGAAAGAGGCTTAAAAATCCTGTTTTTGTTTTTATTACGCTTTTAATTTTAGAAAATTAAAGTGTTACAATAAGTGTTCATGAAGTGTGTGTTCAGCTTTATCTCTGGGGAACACTCACAACTCCAGGAGTGATGCCCAAATTAGGAAATGTGCGTCATGTAGCAGGTGGATGTGACTCCACTCACTGAGACCTGCTGATAGACGTCACAGCGGAGCAGAGGAGAGACACTGAGATAGTGATGTAACCGACCTGCAAGCTGGTATTTGACGTGGTTTATTTTTCTTCCTGAAAACAAATAATTTTTGAAATATTTGTATGAAACAAATATTCGTAAAAAGCCCACTACTTATGCTTTGCAGGGAGGCTGTTTGCTCGCTGCTGTTTGGCAAAAGTGACAAAACTTGAGCCAAAACGAGCTTTTCTCCACTTTAGAGTCTTGTATCTACGTCTGTCATTCATGTCTGAGGGATCGGATAAAGGGGAGAGGATGATGATGGAGGCAGGATGTGTGATGCTGGTAGGTTTTGGTTGCAGATGACTAACATGTTAAATGCCAGGTTTGATTTATTGAACAGGGCAGTGTGCAGTATTAAGCATAAATGATGCACTGCACCGAAGTTAGCTTGAAGCTCATTTGCATCTGTAGGTCCATTACAATCAAAACATACAACAGCACAACAACAAACAGTACAAAGCAAAACAAACAAACAAAAAAAAACCCCACAAAGAACACACCATACGAAATACAAAGCTACACACAACAGCACATCACATACACCCACAATGTCAATTAAAAATTAATAATGTGAACTAGACTCAGTGGTCACACAGCTGATTCATCTTTAGTTGATTTTTTAATTTGGCCTTTAATGTATTGATTGAACTGCAGCTCTTCATATCATCAGGTAGGACGTTCCACTGAGTCGTGGCTTTCACACAGACAGCTGATTGTCCAGATGCAGTGTGATGAAATGGTCCAATCTATAGAGGATATTCTGGAGGATCTAATAGAACTTACTGAGCGAATGTACACAAAGTCACATAGTGCAGGAGGACAAACCATTTCAAATTTTATAAACTAGGCAAAAATTTGAGAATAATCTAAAGTTGTCAAAAGCTCAGTAAATTGTATTTCTCCAGAACCCTTCAGTGATGGAGATGCATCGGCTTTTTGTCCAGAGTTTACAGAATACAGCAGGACGGGTTGGATTGTGCTTCTGTAGACTAACGACAGGAGGTGCTCTGAGTTAGCGGATGATGTGGAGTCTCTGCTGGATAACTTTATGGATTTCAGTGATGTGTTGTTCAAAGTTGAGTTAAACTTCGTTAAAAGTGTGAACTGTTTTTCAGGTTGTGATAAAATTAAACTGTTGGAAGTGTTTCCCTGACAACATCAACATGAGTCACATCAGGCACCGTTATATATATATATATACTCGGTAAACAAGACATCAACAGAATGACCTTAGAAGACATAAAGTAACAAGTGATTATAAAATGCAGAAGGACAATTTGCACTTTTAGTTGGATTAAGAGGCATAAGGAGGTTCAACGGATTCAATTCTACAATTTAATTTGAAACTTTTTTGTTTTTTTAGTGTCTGTCAGACCCTGAAAATTGGAACAAAATGAGGAGAAAAGGAAATAAAACGATGGAAATAATCTGATGATGAAACATTAGTGATGCGTATCTGTTAGTTAGCAGAAAGTCACAGGAAATTGCTATGACAATAATATGATAATAAATTACTATTATTATATTATTTTTTTATGGCTCATTACTGTTTTGGTGATCCTGGACTGCCAAAGTGCCTGTTTGATATCTATTATGATTGTTTTTAATTATAAAAAATATTAATAATGTGTTTTTATTCTTGTATTTACTGGTGATAAAAGACAAACACACAGAATCTAGTGCTTCCCTGTAATTATAATCTCTAACGTTCCTTTCTTGTATCATTAAAGTTTCCAAACAGTAAGTTAATGTTAAAAGATAAAATAGTTTCAAACATGTTCTCATGATGTCTCAGGTGGACCCGGGTTATGAGCTCACATGTTGTGATGAAGGTGGATATTTTTAAGAACATCTGAGCCCATGGAGGTAACTTTATAAAGATATTTTATGAATTTGTTTTGTTGTTGACTCTTTTCTTGTATGTAGAACAAAGCAACACTGTTCTCACACCTTATACCAAGCTCATTGTTTACCGGACTTACGTACAACCTCATTAGTTTTATTTAAAAGCAGCATTTTGAACCTTGTCCAAAGTCTCTAAATCCAAAAATGTATCAACTCCATGAGGACAATAAAAAGGTAAATCTTCGTCCACTCACCCTGTTGATCAGCTCTCCCACCATGCCGGTCCAGCTGCCGTTGGGCTCCGGGGCTCCGTACAGCCCGTCGTCCACCAGCTTGATCCTGAAGTTGAACTTCAAGATGTCCGCCAGCTCCCGCAGCATGTCCACGCAGAAACCCTCGTACTGGTCGTTACCATGGAAGTCCTGGTAGTTGGACTTACGCATCACGTACGGGTTTTCCTGTCGGGGAAGGAAGTGACAACATACAGCAGCTGCTTTGAGGGAAGTTTAAGTACAAATATGACTGATGTTCTTACCAGTATCGTGGTGACGATTAGTGTCTTGTTGGCCAGCGTCTCTGACGCGTTGAGGTCCAGGGAAGTAGAGTTCATGGCCAACGTGTTGTTGGAGTACCAGGTACCAATCTGTCCATCCAAGAGGGAGGAGGAGGAGGACAAAGAGAGAGAGGAAGGAGAGGAAAGGGTGAGGCTTTACTGGCAGTGTCAAAGTCAACATTTCAAGACCAAATGTGTCATTACAGACTGAAAAACTCTGAGATGACTCCAGTGTAGATGAGATTTGTAGCTTTCTGTGACCCATATTTGGAGCCCATAATACACTGAATGACAGGTTCATGGTGCATTCAAGCCTCTTACATCAACTCACAATGTCAGGAAATATTGTGTTCAGGTGGTCGTACGTCCCAGGTGAATCCAGCACATGAAGTGGACCAATGAAAAAGTCCTCAACAGGATTGGTCGTTTCTTAAAATGCTTAAAACGACCCTCCTATGATATAGCAAAACCTCTTAAAGGCGCAGACACATTACGTTTCCATCCAACGTAAAAGGGACATGAAACAGGAAACACAGGGTTGAAGCGCTTTGATAGATGTAAACAGGAAACGGAGCGATTATTCATGAGATAGAAGTGTAATGTGACCTTAAGAACTGGTCACAGCATTGTTTAAAAATGTCACATTAGTTCTGAATGTTGATAGAAGGTCACGTCAGTGTGACGTCTGTGAAAGTGAATAAACATGGAAACATGAATTTATCATTATTGCTTGTTACTCATTTTTGTGTTTATTCCTTTATTGTTCTATAGGTTGAACTGACTCATGTTAGCCAGAAAGGACCAATCAACCCTCCTGGAGGAGGAAGACTGCTTCTTCTTCTCTGTCGAGGAATTCTCTCCATATATCGTAGAGTACAATATATTATTCTTCAAGCGAGCCTGGATCAAAAATAGATTTTCTAAATGTTATAATAACGTGATGTTGGCGGAATGAAAAAGGTGGAACCCAACAGCGAGGGCAGCGCAGCACCCGGACAGTCGACACCGTGCACACGATAGAGTTATCTTGTAGTTCATCTTCAGAAATAGCAGCGGTTTGGCACTTTTTCCTTTTTATTTATTTACTAAATAATAACCTTTGTGAGACAAACATAAAAATATACTGTGAATATTTTCTATGCCATCACCCTGAGACTAACGTTAGCGATCTCCAGCAGTAACAAACAAGACCAGCTGACAAACTCACACTACAGAACTAAAACGACTTAGACTGGTGGGGCGAAGAAAAGAACTCAGTGCACAGTCTGTTTCACCTGGAAAACCCTGCAGCTGCTCACCGTCCTGGACAGTGATGGCTGGAGCTTCGGCGCTAACGGTACAGCAGAGACATAAAAACACAGCAGAGCCCCCCCCCCCCCCCCCCACCCTCCCGTCACTCCAGAACAAACACACCAACTTCTGTCTTTCAACCAGACTTTCATTTTGTTACTCTCACACAGGCTACAATGGCCTCACTCACACTTTTCTCTGCTGCGATGACTTTCATCAAGATCATTTATCTTAACAGCCAGTAATGTTTCAAAATGAGTTTCTAAAGACACCAGTTAATGGTTTGGCACAGTGTTCTGGAGTAAGAGACAAAAAACTGTGCCTCATTTTTTATTCATTCAATTGATAATCAATTCTGAATCAAATCATGAGATTCCCAAAGATTCCTACCCCAACTGTAAAACCATCTCATAGTTTTTCAGTTTGCATCTTTTTCATTTTTCCCTGCTTGTTCTCCTGACTGTTTGTTGTCTTCCTATTTTATCCAGACGCCAGATGTTTGTTGTAGTCGTACTTGTTGTGATGTGATGACAGTTTCTTTACCCCTCACGGTCGACAGCACTGCTGAAAGCCCCTGAAAGTACCTGAACTTGGCAAATTTATGCAAATTTAGTTCCTGGATCTCATCCGTAAAGCGTCAGTGGCAAGAAAAGTAGAAGCTGTGATGATGGATACACGCTAACTTAAGATGGAAAAGAGGAATTTGGGCAACATCCTACTCTGAAACCAGAAGTTTCTTTTCCTTTTGAACCCCCTGGAAGGTGGCAGGGCCCTGATTTAACACATAGCTACTGTGTCTGCATTGTATGATTTAAAATGTCCTAAATGTTTCTCTGAGAAAAAAAAAAAGGTTGGAGGTGGATGATAAAGGGCACAAGAAGAATGAATTATACAAAGTTAAATATCAGTGAGAGAGAAGAACAAGAAGGAGGGAAACTAACGGAGGGATAAAAGGAAACAGACAGAGGAAGCTGAATAATCTTCGCTGCAGAATCGATGCTAAAATCAATGAGGGAGGATCTGGCTCCTCCCGGCTCATTCAGCGGGTTAAATAAGGTCATAAATACATCCTGCAGCACAAAAAACGCCCATCTGCTGACCTCACAGCACCTCCATCAGATCTCCATGACCTCACCTGACCTCTTGTTTTATGTATGTGTTTATTAGCTGTTAGCATGTCGTGCTGTCAGATCCTTCCTCCACTCCCTTCGTGTTGTGAAAACTCATCTACAAATTTCGGGCATTTTACCAATTTCTCCTCCTTTAAATCATGGCCACTTCTTCTCATCAATATCATTATCTGTTTTCCTAACTTGTTTACCAATAAACACATTTTTTTCAAGCTTTTTTACGCCTCATTTTGACTGTGTCTCCAATACAAAAGACCATTTCCATTTATTTTCCATGACTTCTCATCACACAGTTTAACTAAAGTTTGACTTTTTTTTTGGTTTATGAATCCTGTTCTAAAACCATAAAAAGCCATAAAATGTTTATGCTTAAAAGGAGGAGATCAACATTTTTGAAAATTTGCCTTTTTGCTTTCTTGCTGAGAGTTAGATGAGAAGATTGATGTCACTCTCATGCCTGTACGGTAAATATGTAGCTAGAGCTAGCAGCCGGTTAGCTTAGCTAAGCATAAACACTGGAAACAGAGGGAAACACTTAGCTTTGCTCTGTCCAGAGGTAACAAAGTCCTACACCTAGCAGCACATTTATAGCTCACTAATTATTCAAATATTGTATCTGATTCCACATAAAAACTGAGTAAAAACAACAGTTTGTGTCGTCAGACTGTTTCTTGGTCGGGTTTCTGCTTCCAGCCATGAAATAATTCAACACATAAACTCTGTTAAACAGTTAATTGTTGTTTTTATACACATCTGTTTTTGTATAGATTAAACAAACAAGGTATAACATGAGTTTTAGAGGTGCTGCTAGCTGTTTCCCTCTGTTTCCAGTTGCTGTGCTAAGCTAAGCTAAGCTAAGCTAAGCTAACCGGCTGCTGACTGTAGCTTTATTTTTAATGGACAGATATTTACAGCAACTCTCGGCCAGACAGCTGAGACGTTTCCTTCCCAAAATGTTGAACTATTCATTTAAGAATAAGTTTCTGACTGTAAAGTGAGAAAGCTGGTTTGTTCCCGTTTTATGACCAGTTTATCTACAGAATGTTAATGTTTTTATATGAGCACCGATTAGTCGTTCAACAACAAATTAACTGGCAACTATTTTAATAACTGATTAATCAAGCAAATAATTACCAGATAAATTGTTAATGAAAATAATCGTTAGTTGTAGTTCTAGCACTGTTGCCTTAATATCTGACCTGTTTAAAATGCTTCAACTAAAAGGTTAAAAGATAAAATGTAAATCAGCTTCTGATAACTGAAGACAGCAGATTACAGATGTAGGTTGTTGACGTTGTTGTTGACGTTGTTGTTGACGTTGTTGTTGACGTTGTGGCCTCTGGGTGGTGCTAGAGGAAACCTCCACTAACTCAGCTCCTCGCTGGAGGTAATGAAGAGATTCTACGCTGGACTTAATTCGGTGAGTTTAGCTGTATTAACAACATCCCATAAATCAATCTTAAATGAGCTCCGCCACATTATTTTTACAGCGTACTTAACCCTCTGGTTTATGAACCTGTTTGACCTTTCTGTGATCTCAGCTGAACTCTGACCTTTGACTGTTTGTCTGAGGTCATAAAGCACTCGTGGGTTAAATCTGTTTGTATCGATTTCATTGACGGACCAATGAGAGAGAAACCTGTCAACTGGCATATTGAGTACTGGGATCAGTGGTTCCCAACCTGAAGGTCTCAAGAACAATCTTAGAGGTCAGCAGCTGATTGAAAAAAATATACTTCTGTATGTCTATTATTCAAGATATTTCTTTAAATCTTCCCTCCTGTGCTTCAATCAGATTAAAATGACACTTCAGGCGCGGCAGCTAGTTTAACCTCCGGCCTGTCTGACTCTCACTTGACCCCCCTATTTGACCTCTGACCTCTTTATGGCCCCCAGGGTGTTTCTCCAGGATCTTCAGGGTGTAATTGGTCCTCTGGCCTTTGCTGTTGAACTCTATGTGACCCGTCAGACCGTCATACTCCACCTGATGAGACACACAAGAGAGAAAAAAGGTTGTAAACTGCCTCCTTTAAAAATGAATCTCACACCTTCAGTCACATATTTGGTAACAGATATCATGACTAAACTAACTGTAAAATGCAAACGAGTGATAAACATACTACTGATATTCAGTCACAGTGACTCCCGGAGCTTATTTCTATTTTCGCTGTATGCAGCCGTTTACTCCTCCTGGCTTTTTATTCTCTGGATTTTACATAATTTCATTCAACAAAGAGTCGCTACTGGGATAATAAGTTCCCAAAATTTAACAAAAGAAGTATTTGTACCACCGACTTCTGTCTCATAAGTGTCTTAAAATCTCTGTTTCTTTTGTGGAGCAGTTTATATTCCAGCAGAGGAGGTTAAATAAAAGTTAAAGGTGCAACACAGCTAATAAACTACAATAATGTCCTCCAACTCTTCTTTCCCTGAAAGGTCAACACTGTCAAGATGACTTGGTGCTGAACAACAGCACAAAATAATGTCAAATTTCATCAAAGATTAACTTTTTCTTCCACTATTTTCCTCCCAGTAGTGAACAATGATTAGATTTTGCTGTAATATTTTGTGGTTTTAAATGCTGCTGTGACATTTTCCTTTAAATATAGTGACATCAACATTTTCCAGCAAAAAAAAAAAAATAAAAAAAAAACAGTCCCAAGATAAAAACCTTGGCAAATACTGTTAGGATGAAATGTTAGGTTTTGACATTAGATGTTTTATATGGATACTAGATGATTTATATTACATTTCAATACTTTTATTATTACCTTGTTTTCTTCTACCTTTGTAATTAATCACCTAGAAGGTGTTACTAACTGTCTGATCATCAGTGATCAGAAAACAAATGGGGGAAAACAAAGAAGACAGTGATAAGTGAGGGAGGGAGAAGAGGGTTCACCATTCAGGGAAGGATCAAAGAGGGTCAAGCATTGTCTGCAGCAGAGCAGGAAGAGATTTACATTCAGGCAGGAATCAGCAGGGGCAGGAGATCCGAACGACATACATCTGGCATAGAAACTGGGAGCTGAACCCAGGTGTGAAATCCAGATGTGTAATCTTCTTCCTCACAACCTGATTGGAGGAATCACGTGCCAAGAGGCTGGGACCAGCCTGTGCACCAACGAAGGGAGAGCTCCCCAACTATAGTAACCAATCATATTCACTCTGTGTCTTCTTATACTGTGATTGGTTGCAGAGTAGCAGGGCTGGCTGACTGCGATTTTTCAAACAGAAAAGGTCCTTGTACAAACTTTTAATGATACAATTTGAGATAAAAGGTTAAACGGTACTTAGGAGTCGGTCCTTTCTCTGACAATACACTGTAAAAAACAAACAAGTTGGTTCAACATAAAGTTATTTGTAACCCGTCTGAAAATCTTGAGCCAGACAAGCGAAGGATGTCGGGCAGCTGTAGCACAAGTATGAAAATCTACCTGATACATGCAGTTATTAACAATAACACAAGCTGCAACAATTAGTCAACTAATTATAAGTCAACACACAATTAATTGGCAACAATTTTGATAATTGAATAATCCTTTTAGTCATCTTTTAGGCATGAAATGCAAAAATTTGTTGGTTTCAGCTCCTAAAATTGGACGATTTAAAGCTTTTCTTCGTTAAACGCACAATATGTAATTTCAGCCACTAGGGGTCTCAATCAAAACAATAACAACAGACGGAGTGTGATGACGGTGTGAAGTAGCAAGGGATCATGGGAGTTGTTGTCTTCGTTGTTAAACAACTAGCTTCACTGGGATAGGATTACTCCAGTGTTCATCATTCAGGATGTTTTTATCCACAGAGGTCTTCTCCTCTCCAGAACAAACGGACCCGGAGATTACAGGTAAAAACACTGAATAAAACTGTTTCACCTAAAAAATCAGTGTTTCTCCGACGATGTACGACGACCACCAGACCTCCGGTACGGGCTGTTAGCTGAGCTGCTGCTAACACTTGTTCGGTTTATTTCTCTGATAACTTAAGATCCAGACGTTCGGCAGGTTTCTCCCGGGAGCTGAATTATCCGCAGAGGTCTCCTCCTCTCCAGAAATAAACGTACATGCAGATTAAAATCGTTAAAATACTAATTAAAGCTGTTTCACCTCAAAAAATCAATATTTCTCCGACGATGTTTGGTGACCAGCGGACTTCCTGGAGGGGCTGTTAGCTGAGCTGCTGCTAACGAAGATATAGTTAAAAACCACCTAAATTTATTACGAAAATGTGGTTTAAAACTGAATAAAAGTCCATTTATAACAGTTTGTGTGGAACAACCACAACGCCGATGTATTATCTTGTATGTGTGTAAGTTACTCTTTGGTAGACGCCATTGTAGCGGACAAACACAGCGCCGCCGTATGCATCTGGTGCGTGTTTACTCTTTGGTAGAGGAGGTATGACGCCATCGACAGGCGACCAAATGAAACGGTCCGTTACTTTGATTAAATTACAGATTTCTCTGAGTTTGAAAACTGTTGGAAACATTTGGGATAATGTAAGTACACAACTCAACAACATATATAACATAGGTCTAGTTGTTTTTACACATTTTAATGTGGAATAATTACATATTATAGCTTTAAGTATGTAAGTATACATGTAAATATAGTAAACTTCATATCTTTGACTTTTGGACTGTTGGTCACACTTTGACTCTATTTCAGTCACTTTGTTGACAAAGTGATTAAACGATGAATCTGCAGGTTAATCGATCATGAAAATAATCTTTATCTGCAGCTCTGAAGCAGCTGCTTGTCATGAAGTATCTCTCATGTCTACAAGAAGGTGTTTTGTGTAAAAAAAACATCCCATCATAAATAAGATTTTAAAAGTGAACGGTGCTGTTAGTGTTCAGGACCTGATGCAGCGGATTCTGTAGTTTGATGACACAACAGAGGAAACATTTATTCACTGAGAATGAAAATTCATATTAGAAGAGACGCAGACAGACAGTTCATCAGATCAGTGATGAAGCTGTGAGATGAACAACAGCGTGTGTGTGTGTGTGTGTGTGTGTGTGTGTGTGTGTGTGTGTGTGTGTGTTTGTAGGACTGTGAAAACGAGTGTGAGGCTGTGTGATATTTGTGCAGTCGAGTGTGCATTTTGTGTCTGAGTTTATGTGAGTTATGTGTAATTGAGTGCGCATACAGTATGAATGAATGTGTGTGTGTGTGCGTGACTCAAGATGAATTACATCCCGAAACCTCTGTGGCGAGAGAGAGACGGATAGAGAGAGAGAGAGAGAGAGAGAGAGAGAGAGAGAGACGGATAGAGAGAGAGAGAGAGAGAGGTCTCTGGTTGCTGCCAACAACAGTGTAGAGATGATGAAGTGATGCACTGAGAGCAACAAAAACAATATGGAGGGAGGAAGAGAGAGAGAGAGAGAGAGAGAGAGAGAGAGAGAGAGAGAGAGAGAGAGAGAGAGAGAGAGAGAGAGAGAGAGGCATCATCAGTGGATGGAAAAAAACAGAAGTGGCAAACAAAGAATCAGAGACAGAGACGAGGAGGAAGAGCAGATTTTAAATGAACATGGAGGTGAAAAAAGGAAGGAAGAAGAATCCAACCGTCACTTTTACTGGTTTCTTACACATGAAAACAGCTTTTTTTAGGCTCTGAACAAATATTACCAGTTTAAAATTCAGTGTGACAACAATTTAGACTTTTTATCTCATAATTCTGATTAACTATGAACCTTTTTTTTAAAAATAGAATCAGCTTTATTGACCAAGTATGTTTACATATACATACATATACATATACATTCTGGTTTCTAGTGACTCTCAGTCATGTTTAACCTTCTTTTTTCTTGTTCTGGTGCAGATTGACGTCCATAATAATCTAAATATCGACGGCTGAAGAACAAAACCTCTGATCTGAAAAATGCACTTTTTTGAGAAAACTAGAAAAAACTTGTTTTCTTGCAGAATGCTATTTGTTAAGGATACCCAACATATAATACACTGTATTTGGACGATATTATTATATTATGTGTTATAGATATTAATGCATCGTAAAGTGCAGATAGGAGCTTTTGAACTTGGTGCAAGTTGGAAGAGGTTCTACAAAATGATAATAATTAAAATTAAATTACAAATGAAATGAAGTTTGTTTTCAGGTAAAAAGATGTAGTAAATGTAATAGTTACTACATTGTAGTATACGAGGGTCAGAACACCTTAAATTCAGTGTATTTGCCTCCTCGTCCACTGGAAATGAATGTTCAGTGATTGTGTGACTCACTCGTGCTGCAGCCTCTCTACACATCCAGAGACTCTGCGTTGTGTTTTTGTTTTGTTGTGAGACTTTTCTGTCACAATGAAGGGTGGGATTATCTCACAGACAGACTGAATATGAGCAGCCTTCATTGTTCTCATCATCCAAAGTGAAATCCACCAATCAGAACATTCTGCAGATAGGAGGTTTTACGCTTTGGCCATCGATTTGATCAATATCGATGTATAACAATCACCTTGTTCGGTGGAGCTCATTTAGAAGTCAAACTGATTTAAATTTATTTTCTTGTTTTAAAAAAGACTAATAAATGATCTCAACAGTTTTACAGACGTCTCTTTTATAATGAAGCTCTGTTGGGAAAACTGACCGCTGAGATAAACCAGAACATATCCAGCTTTCATTACACACCCATGTGTGTGTGTGTGTGTGTGTGTGTGCGTGCACTAGCGTAGTACCATGCGCAGGTAGTTCATGAGGCTGGTTCCGTGCTGCCAGATGAGCGGGGAGGTGCAGCTCAGCGGCTTCACTCCGATCTCCTGACTGCGGTTCAGCTCCCGCACGGCGCCCACGACCACATGGACGCCATCGAACATCAGCGCCGACGACAGCTGGAACAACAAACAACGGAAAACACGATGAAAAACCAGGTTCAAGGTTTTTATTGTCATATACAGAGAACATCAAAACAACATGAGACAGCAGCAGCATCTACAAACAAAGAGCAAATATAATACAATAGAATTATAAATATAAACGCCATATTTATACTAGAGGTGTGCCTAAATACAAATACATTATTCAGCAAAGCACAAATAGTGGGTTTTATATGAATATTTGTTTTATACAAATATTTTAAAAATTATTTGTTTTCGGAAAGAAAAAAAGAATCCATGTCAAATACCAGCGTGCAGGTCAGTTACATCACTATCTCAGTGTCTCTCCTCTGCTCCGCTGTGACGTCTATCAGCAGGTCTCAACGAGGGGAGTCACATCCACCTGCTACATGACGCACATTTCCTAATTTTGACATCACTCCTGGTGTTGGGGGTGTTCCCCAGAGATAAAGCTGAACTACTGACACACAAAGTGTTCAGTTTTAGCTCAGTAGTCAGCGCAGTCGTCTATGATCTGGGAGACTCCAGTTAGAGACCCGGTGTGGGGACGTCGTCCTTCATAAGGTAGTTTATTCATGAACACTGATTGTAACACTTTATTTTCTAAAATTAACAGCGTAATAAATACAAAAACAGGATTTTTAAGCCTCTTTCCACTTTTATTCGAATACAAATACAAATACAAATAATTTTGCTGCCTCAACAAATACAGATGCAAATACAAATACTGGGATCTCTGCACATCCCTATTTTACCCAGTTTACCGTATTTACTGTAGTTGTTCTCACGCAGGTTTCTTGTTCAGTGTTGCTCATGTTTCTTCTCTCTAGTGTTCTCAGATCTCTGACATCAACTTACAAAATTATTATTACTGATAGAAATGATGGAAAAAAAAGACTGAAAATAAGTTTTTTAATAAAGTTAATTATCCTTTAGGGCTTTTGGCTTTTGTTCAGCAGCAGTTTTGGGGTTTGAAACTCGCCTCTCTGGTTATTAAATTTTACGCTCAGATGAGTGTTGCTGTAATATCTGCTCTCCAACTGTTGTAAAATAACATTAAATTCACTAATTTCCCCTCGTTTTCTTCCTTTTAGTGATGTCACCGTGCTTAGTCGTTTTTTTTAAGCATAATGCCAGAAATTAACTGGTTTTAGCTTCTCAGATGTGATGATTTAATGTTTTAATTTGGCAGATATGACAATAAACTGAATTTAGGCAATAAATGAGAAATGAAAGCAAGAATCACCTTTGAAGTTCTACTTCATGTTACACACTGTGTTGTCTCTGTGTTATGGGTGTATAAATAGGTAGAGGTCTGTCTGCAATGAGGTGATTCGTGCTTTGCACTTTTCATTTATTGCCTATTTTCTACAACCTAACTTTGTGGAAAGGAGAAGAGGAACAACAGGTTATGGAGAGTCTGTTGGGAGCACTTCACACATGTCAGTAGTTCAGCTTTATCTCCGGGGAACACCCCCAACAAATAATTTTTAAAATATTCATATGAAACAAATATTCGTATAAAACCCACTATTTGTGCTTTGCCGAATAATGTATTTGTATTTGGGCACACCGCTAGTGGGGACCTCCTCCATAAGGTAGTTTATTCATGAACACTTATTGTAACACTTTAATTTTCTAAAATTAACAGCGTAATAAATACAAAAGCAGGATTTTTAAGCCTCTTTCCACTTTTATTCAAATACAAATACAAATAATTTTGCTGCCTCAACAAATACAGATACAAATACTGGGCTCTAATTTCCCTAATTTATACAGACTATGGCAATGAATAAAAACTATAATCCTGCAGGTTGTATTGCACTTCATATATTGTATTATTGCACTGCTGATGAAACAGCAGCTTAAAGGTAACAGTGTAAAGCAGCTTTATCCCTGCTGTAAATATTACAGTGAAAATGTGGCTTCTTGTGTCTTTACATGTAAGTTTGTGTCCTCTTCAGGTCATGAAGAGGTCATGATTCCTGGATAATTTTGGCTCCCAAACACATGATTTTATCCCTTGAAGTGTTTTATGAAATACAGTGTTTATGTGCTTGTTTGTGTTGTCGGGAACGAGGAACGATACCAGCAAGGAGACAAACTAAAGCTCTCCTGCTATCAGCGGCGTTCATACGGCTCGGTGATCCTATCAGAGTCTGACGTTCTGGTCTGTTTGGTCAGTTGTCAGTCAAACTGACACTCAGAGGGAATCAGACAAATTGTACGGAGGCAGAGCTGCACAGTCTGTCGACGGCTGATAAAAAAAAGATGGATGTATGACTGAGTGTGATTTGGAGTTCGCTGCGAGTCGATAGTTTCGGGGCTGGATGACGGTAACTAATTACAGTTTGAAGAGAGGAAGATAGAAGAGGGAAGATAGAGATGGAAAAATAATTGGGAGCTCTCACTCTGCAGCTGTTTGCTCACGACTTAATTATCTCTTTATCTCCAGATATCAGACCGCTCTCTTGAGATCATGAGTTGGTACCAAAATGATTTTTTGGTTTCTTACTCCAAGATAAAAACTGTATTATAATGTTTTCTCATTAATTGTTTTCTCAGAAAGGTCCTGACTTAATTCTTCATGTTAAGTTCCTGAGCTGCAAGACCTGCTTTATGAAGTGTAGAGCTGCAATAAGTAGTCAATTAATCGCTTAGTTGATTGATGAAATATTAATCTGCAATATTTTGATGAATGAATCGCTTTAGTTGCTTTTTTTAAAGCAAAAATGCCAGAAATCCTCTGGTTTCAGCTTCTCAAGTCTCAAGATTTGATGCTTTTCTTTGTCAAACATGACAGTAAACTGAATATTTTAGGTTTTGGACAGCTGGTCGGACACATAGACTGTATATAAATATGGACGACGCGTTGCCACTTCCTGCCAAATATCTCCTTGCAGGCCATCTTGCTTGCAGACTCTGGCTGCAAATGATGGCCCACGGGACACGCCCACTCAGCCGTCCTGCCGCCTGAGGGAGGTTTGAGAGCGGCTGTCACAGCTGTCAATCATGACATCACACCCCCTTTTTATATCTTTCCTTTTAAAAACTAATTAAAAACAAACTTATCAGAAAAAAGATTATCTGGACAAATATCAGCAGCAAATATCAGTTAAGAACGACTTAAAATTATCTTTGGGAAAAAAATTTGACGTGTGCTTTGATTTTTTAGTTTGATTTATGTCCCATCCGCTAACATGGAGGAGGCGGGACTTATGACCTGTACTGCAGCAGCCAGCAGGGGGTGATCCAGATGTTCTGGCTTCACTTTTGCTGAGCTGTCATGACGTCCATATTTATAAACAGTCAATGGTTGAACAAAACCAAGCGGCAACCTCTGGGGCTGTAAAATGAAGCCAAAAACTGCAGTTCCTTGAACGACCACTTGAGGCTCCAAAAGCGAATCAATCCCCATTATTTTTATTTTCAACCAATCTGCCAATTATCTTAAGGATTAATTGACTGATTGTTTTGTCTTTAAAATGTCAAAAAGTAGTAAAAAACTGCCTGTTATCATTTCTAACAGTCCAGGATGACGTGTTCAAACTGCTTGTTTTATTCAACAAACAATCCAAAGCCCCAAAATATTCAGTTTACTTTTACTTTTTTTAATGTTATTTCCCTCAGCTGTCTTATTATTTATTTGTTTTTGTTTTCATTATTATTTTGTGTATTATTTACATTGTTTTTGTGGCTGTAACTTTCCTGGCAGCTCTGTGATGTGTTTCCACCTGGAATGAAATATACTATATAAATAACGTTTTGCTTTGTTAATATATGACAGAGAAAAGCATAAAATCTTCATATTTAATAAGCTGGAACCAGTGATCTGTAACTATTGACCAATTATCAAAATAATTGATAGACTAATTGTTACATCTCTAATTAAAAGAGTCTCTACTGTCCAGATAAAACAACACCAACCGTCTTTAACGAGAAATTAAAGACGAATCCAAAGTTTAAAAGATGTTTCAGAGCGAAACTCTTCATCTGTCGCTGACGGCCGTAATCATCACAATCACACACTTCATTACAATCAAAACAACCGTATTTATGGCTCCTCTCAAGCACCGTAAGTGAATAAATCTGAGTAATAAACCCCCGCAGGATGTTTCTGTGGAGTGATGATGGCGTCTTCAGGTGATTGAGGCGAACTCTGTTGTCATTATTATTATCTTTATCTAAGTCGTCTGCTCAGGTGTTATTTGCTCTGCTGATATCTGAGCTGCAAACCAGACAAACGACTCAGAGGAATCGATTCATCCTGATGAGTCGGTTCATTACAGAGCAGCAGAGAAGACATAAAACACTTTAAAACATAAATTATATTGATAAGAAGTGTTGCTCATATTTATATTTTAAGCTTGTTATCTGGAAATGATGATTGACTTCTCTCATTATCACAAGATATAGAAACCAGTATGTCATCATGATGTATCTGCGTCTTTATCTAAAGCAGAAAAAAAACCCCGTTTTTATATTCATTTTATTTTCTTGTGAATTACTGGATGATTTTACATCTGTAGGCCTTTAAAACTATTCAAATAAAACAAGGAAAACAAACATCACATACTGGTTGAACTGGTCACAACAGACAGACACACTGTGAGTAACGAGTAGAGCTGAAACTTATGATTATATTCATTATTGATTAATCTGTTGGTTATTTTCTTAATGAATCGATTAGTTGTTTGTTACTTTTATTCTCTTGTTTTATCTGTCTTATTCCCTTTTGGCTTCTTTTTATTTCCAAATTAAATACTTTTTAATTGTTTTTATGTCTTTTTACTTTGTGTTGCTTTTATATTCTGTTTTGATGCCTTTTATGCTCCATGTAAATCACTTTGAATTACCTTGTTGTTGAAATGTGCTGTACAAATAAACTTGCCTATGAAATGTCAGAAATTGATGAAAAATGTTGATCAGTGTTTCTCAAACACCGAGACGACATCCTGATGATGTTTTGTTTTGTCCACAACTCAAATATATTCAGTTTACTGTCACAGAGGATGAAAGAAACCTGAAAATATTCACATGTGAGAAACTGGAATCAGACAATTTGGATATTTTCTTCTTAAACTTTGACTCAAAACGACAGTTTAGTAATAGTGATTACTTCAATCAGTAATCAATTAATCGACTTCTCGTTGCAGCTCCTCTAGTAATGATGAAGAACTGCAAATAGACACAACTTTGTTTCTTCTGGACCAACATGAATCATCTTGGTATTAGTTTAAAGCTCTAATCAATATTTTTCATAATAACAACATATGAGCTGTCAGTTAGTCAACATAACACACTGTCAGAAACACAGGGCCGCTGCTAATAACCATAACTGGTCATAGGGGCCCTGAGTCGAGTCCTGTGATGGGCTCCAGTGCTCCAATCCAGCCAAAGGTCAAAGAGCTGACATACAAATAAAACAAGTCTACATTAAACAAAAATGACAAAGCTGTGATTTCATATTAATATTAATGATGCACTGATTCAACTGCAATTTTATTGGATTTTTGGATATACAATGAAAAAACCAACGGTGGGCCTGTCCATAACTAATAATCTGATAATTATCATGACATATTTATCAACCTTAATTTCGGGGGCCCCCGCCTGGTACTTGAGGCCCCACCGGTCTGTAATGTGTCGTTGATCTTGATATTTGTTGTATAAATGTGTGTAAATGTGTCTCACCGCTGGTCCGGGATACGGGCTGATGTCACATCCTTCCTTCCAGGACAGGTTGAGGCTCCTGATGAACTCCAGGTAGAAGGGATGGCTGCTGTTCAGCATGGAGAAACCCAAGATGTTGGACTGATCGTCCACCACGTCATCCAGCTGGAGCAGAGGGAAGTCCTGGAGACGGAGGAGGAAGTGTTACGTCATATTTTGTTAACAGTTAGTTCAGAACGCAGCGGCTGTGAGAAGCAGAAACAAAGTCAGTTTAAGATCGCAGCGGGTAGAAAATCCTGAACGAGTGAAAGATGAAAGAAAAGCAGAAGGAAGAGGAAGACAGAGACAAACCAAGGGCTTGATTGGGGGGTTTTTCTTCTGCAGACTGCACAACGTCAAGTTCAATTTTTTAAATGCAGAGCAGAGCAACAGAGAGAAAAAAGGTTTTAAAAAAAAAGAAAAAAAAAGAAAAAGATGGACATCAAACGCTGGGGAATTTTCAAAGAACTTCAAATAGTCCTTGAAGGCGAGTCGGTGTCACGCTGAGTTCTGCTGCTGAAACAAACCAGAATCAAACCGCCGCTCGGCCCTCCGAGGGGTTCGTGTTCGCTCGCCGGCAGATGCTGACAATGAAACATTTCGCTTCGGCTGTGAAGTGTAAAAACGCCAAAACCTTCAGATTCAGACGACTGAATCAAACCAAACACTTCACCTGCTGCTTCAGTCTCAATGTGCTGCATTCATAATTCTGCTTTTATTTTCTCTTTTCAACTTCAGGCTGCAACTAATGATTACTGTGATGTGATTGATCTAAACAGTCACTTCCTGATTAAACCGTTAAATATATAAAAGTTTCCAGAACCCGAGGTGATGCCTTCAAACTCCTTGTTTGGTTTGAACAACAGTTAAAAACCTGCAAATTTACAATTTACAACAAAAAAGCAGCAAATCTTCACACTGGAGAAGCTGGAAAAAGCTTGAAGTCAGTTCATTTTCAGTCTGTTAATACATATTAATTCCAAGCACTTCTAAGGTTTTGAGTATTTAGCGTGTTCATTTCAGTTTACAGACTAAATACAGATGATCTCTCGTCCCACAATGCAACATGCAGCTGAAATGAACGAGGAAGAAACCTTCATGTGTAGGAAGCAGCGTTACAGCTGCTGAAATCTCAGCAAAAGAAGAAGAAAAACAGATGAGGGAACAGCTGGAAAAAAATCCTCAGAAGACGAGGCGGCAGCTCCTCCTGCTTATCAATGAGCAGATATGATGATGTGACGTCTGTCGCAGGCGGTTTTTATTTGTTTCTGTTCAGTATGAGAAGTGACGTCGGCTTCATTCGCTGCAAAAACAATAAAGTTTGATGAGTAATATATTTACTACGTGAATATTACATAGCTGACACAAGTCTTTTTGTTTTTAAAAGCGGTTTATTATTAATGTGATGTGATGTAACCGACCCAAATACTGTCATCATAAGAGTTTACAGCTAAGCTAGTAGCTCTGTAAGGCTGTATGTATGTACAGCGCTGCTTTGAGCTAAATGCTAACATCAGCATGCTAACATTTCATCTGCAATAACCAAAACCAGCTGACCAACCAGCTGACAAACCAGCTGACCGACCAACTGACCAACCAGCTGACAACCAACTGACCAACCAGCTGACCAACCAGCTGACCAACCAACTGACCAACCAGCTGACCGACCAACTGACCGACCAGCTGACCAACCAGCTGACAACCAACTGACCAACCAGCTGACCAACCAACTGACCGACCAGCTGACCAACCAGCTGACAACCAACTGACCAACCAGCTGACCAACCAACTGACCGACCAGCTGACCAACCAGCTGACAACCAACTGACCAACCAGCTGACCAACCAACTGACCGACCAGCTGACCAACCAGCTGACAACCAACTGACCAACCAACTGACCGACCAGCTGACCGACCAACTGACCAACCAGCTGACAACCAACTGACCAACCAGCTGACCGACCAGCTGACCGACCAGCTGACCGACCAGCTGACCGAGCTCACCGTCTCTGGCAGGAAAAAGCTCAGGACGTTTCATGGAAATCTGACCTTAAGATTTTGATTGATCTCTCGTTTGAAAAGAAATGATCTGGACGGTAGCGATACAGGAAAGGTCAAGGTGTAATTAGGACATTAGAATTCATCATCTTTCTAGCTAATGTCATAGAAATCTCTATCATGTCTCCTTCATCTGTCCCTCCTTTCTCTTCTCATTTATGTTTGTACATTTTTCTTGTGATTTCATGAACTCTTTGTTCTCGGTTTGGTTCTGTTTCAAGGTCTTTCAGGCACGTGTGGGAGAACTGGTACTTTGTTCTTGTTTTTATGCTGCTGATTAAAAGAGACATTCTGCTCATTTCAATTCAATTCAATTTTATTTATAAAGCACCAAATCACAACAGAAGTTATCTCAGGGCACTTTTTCACATAGAGCAGGTCTAGACGGTACTCTTTAATTAACCTAACATTCACCCATCAGCAGCAATGAAAAACTTCCCTTTAATGGGAAGAAACCTTGAACAGAACCAGACTCTAGGTGGACGCCATCTGCTTTGACCTGTTGGGTTGAATATAAAGTAGACCTGAGTCTCCAGCTCTATATTTATATTCTTGGGCTCCACTGGAATATCTTTACATGATTTCCAGTTAAAAACTCCTTATTTATCTTCTACTGGTCCTTTATGCAGCCCCTCAGTTCAGCCTCTGTCTGAAACAGGCCGTTTTAGCTCCTGTCTCTTTAAGGCCCCGCCTCCTGATGAGCCCACTCTGTTCTGATTGGTCAGCTTTCAGGAAGCTTCCTGCAGCTCCGGAGGCTACGTAAACAAACTATAGTAGCAGGATTTCACTTCTTTTTCTGCTTCTTTACTCCAAACGTCAACTTCTCAAATCCATCCGTACATGTTGGAGCTGAATCACATCTGAAATATGAGAGTGGACAACACATGGAAACACCTTAGCAACCATCTTAGCAACCACCTTAGCAACCAAGGCAACAGAACAGACAGCTGTTTATGGGCGTGTGCAACAAGCTGATGTCAGCTTGTTGGCAAGGTAAAAAAAAAACGTTTGAAACAAAGTGTTGAGACCAGATTGGAGCCCTGACCTTTGACTTGCAGGCAGCATTTCTACATATATTCACCTCAAGTTTTGGAACTTTGACCATGTTTAACATGTGACATCAGAACAGGATATAAATAACAGCCACCTTAGCAACCATCTTAGCAACCACCTTAGCAACAAAAGCTACAGAACGGACGGCTGTTTATGGGCATGTGCGACAAGCTGACGTCAACTTGTTGGCAAGGTAGAAAAAGCTGTTCACGAGAAGGTGGGAGCCCTGAGTTTAGACTTGCAGGCAGCATTTCTATATCGTATTGGAACTTTGACCATGTTTATCAAAGATATCCAACATCATAACAGTATATAAATAACAGAAAACCACAAAAAGGATAATATTTCCCCTTTAAGAAGCAAAAAATCTGGTTAGTGGTTGTCACTCTGATGTGTGACTGTTGGACAGACGGACTGTCATCATAATCGTTTGAGTGTTGGTGTAAAAACATCCTGGCACAGAATCTATGTGATCTGCAGAAACAGTCTGCAGAGACTGAGGTGGAGGGTTATTATTTTATCACCATCAACACTGAGCTTTAATCAGACATCGAGCTCAACATGTGTGTGAGGTTAATATATTTTCCTCTGAATCTCACCGACACTCATTTACTGAACCGCGTCGCAGCCTCTCAGGAAGCCGCCACTGCCACCACCGTTTGCTGGTGTTGGTTTCCAGTTGCCAAATCAATTTCAGCTACAGCCAAGCATGCTGTCAGACTGTAGGCCTGCCAGCCGTGACAAAGAGCAGTTGGCTGGAGGAGACGGAGCGACCGGGGGGGCCAGCACTGCTGAGGGAGGAAACACTGCAACAGCATCCCAGAAGGACACCGGCGCTGCTGCTGCTGCTGTGACTGCAGCACAGTTTACACACGACGCTCATCCATTTCCTTTAGTAAAGAATCAGGTTTTCAGTCACAGACGAGGGCAGAACAAGGTCAACTCGGCGCTGACGCCTCCAACACGGCTCAGATTTGTGTGAGTCTCAAAGAGCAATAAGTAAGATTTAGATCTCCTCTGCTGTTCTATTCAGGAGAACATGGCCGTCATATATCTACAGAGGTTTGATAAGGTTATTGATCAGTGACTCACTGATTACTTCACCCAGACTGAAGAGAGAGTTTTGGCTTTTGAAACTCACCTCGTAGCTCGTTGTCATCAGTCTGAACCATCTCTCCTCCTCCTCCTCCTCCTCCTCCTCCTTCCCTGAAAACATTCCTCTCGGGCCGTTTGGCGAGACGTTCCCTAACCTCGACGACTCATCAGTTTCCTGTCAGGAGTCGAGTTTCGCAAAGTTGCTGCGCCGAGCTTCAATATCTGCTCACGAAGGTAAAAATAACAGCTGAGCAACATCAGTCAGCTTCATCCTGCGCTGACGTACAGAGAGTTATTGAGGATAAATCTCCCCGAATGTCTCAATATCACACGGTAGAACATGTTTACATCTTGATAAATGCTCATACGGCTGCTAGCACTTCCTGTTTTCACTGTAACCATGGAGACAGACGACAATCACCTGTTTTACAGTTGATACTGAAGAAAAAGTCTGAATCTGATGATAGAAAAGCAAGATATGGAGTGAGAGCATTCTCTCCTCTCATTGGTCAGATGTGTAAACACAGGAAGAAGGTCCTGAAGAATCTGCCCAGATATCAAGAGGACAACGTGCTCGGTTGTTAAGTCCCGGTCTGGCTTCGTTCTCTGGCTAAAACTCAAACTTGCAGCCTTACAGTCGGTCAGATGGAGGTCGGATCACGTTCCCGCCACAAACGAGCAGACTGAGACCAACCAGAGTCCCATTCAACCAGACTGAACTACACCCTGAAATACTCTGAATTTAACCTTTATTGTTGCATCGTTTGTTCTCAGATGGATGTTTCAGACGGCACCACCTGTAGTTACCTAGCAACAATAAGAAGTACAGTGAACCCTCTTCTTCTACATGCTTTAATCCTGATCTCATAAGTCATAATAAATATCAATTGTTCATGAATGTGATATTTGGGAGTTTCCTGACATGATGGCTTTCTGCTAATAAATACATGGAGGAGGTCCAGATGGTCTCACTCTGGGGGAAACATGTGCAGTCAATTAGCTGAAATTTAATGAACTTAATCTAATGTTTGGTTTGACCCTCATTATACAGAGTGAAACATTTACAGCAGTAAACACGTCTCCAGACTGTCACTACTCTGGTATTTATGGTACATCATGAGTTTGGCTGTTGTTTAAAGGTCCGGTAATTTAAATCATTTCAAGGCCTTTAATTTAGGCCCCAGAGCTTTGTCAACAGTGTTATTACATCTTAGATCTACATTATAGTAATGAGACAACACGAAATAGAAGTTAACGAGTGAAATTCAACATAAATCCAAACTCACAATGCATAAATGTAAAAAAGAAAGTTGAGAAAAACTTTAAATTTCATGACAGATTTTACTTCACTACAATGTTCCTGAGCAACGTCTCTAAATATTACATCCTGTAACTTAAGTGTCTTTCACAATAAAGGCTGCAGGAAGTGTCTCAAGTACAGACAGATCTTCATCATGGTTTGTTTTAATTTTGATCATAGAGAAGACATAAAACGGCCTCCATCATGTTCTTTTCAGAAAAAAGAAAGATTTACGGAGGATTTTCAACCTTAAAGGAAACATATTCTGCTTTATGTGATTTTCTGTTCTGTATTTATATCCTGTTCTGATGTCAGATTCTAAACACGGTCAAAGTTCTGAAACTGGAGGTGAACATATGAAGAAATGCTGCCTGCCAGTCAAAAGTCAGGGCTTCAGTCTGGTCCCAACACTCTGTTTGCAACGTTTTTTTCTACCTTGCCAACAAGTTGACATCAGCTTGTTGCACATGCCCATAAACAGCTGTCTGTTTTGTTGCCTTGGTTGCTAAGGTGGTTGCTAAGGTGGTTGCTAAGGTGGTTGCTAACCTGCTCTGAATAATCCGTTTGCAACAGCTTTTTTTACCTTGCCAACAAGTTGACGTCAGCTTGTCGTACATTCCCATAAACAGCCGTCCGTTCTGTAGCTTTGGTTGCTAAGGTGGTTGCTAAGATGGTTGCTAAGGTGGATGTTATTTATATCCTGTTCTGATGTCACATGTTAAACATGGTCAAAGTTCCAAAACCTGAGGTGAATATATGTAGAAATGCTGCCTGCAAGTCAAAAGTCAGGGCTTCAACCTGGTCTCAACACTTTGTCTCAAACGTTTTTTTTTTACCTTGCCAATAAACTGACATCAGCTTGTTGCACATGCCTATAAACAGCTGTCTGTTCTGTTGCCTTGGTTGCTAAGGTGGTTGCTAAGGTGTTTCCATGTGTTGTTCAGCTCCAACATGTACGGATGGATTTGAGAAGTTGACATTTGGAGTAAAGAAGGAGAAAAAGAAGTGAAATCCTGCTACTATAGTTTGTTTACGTAACCTCTGGAGCCGGAGGAAGCTTCCTGAAAGCTGACCAATCAGAACAGAGTGGGCTCATCAGGAGGCGGGGCCTTAAAGAGACAGGAACTAAAACGGCCTGTTTCAGACAGAGGCTGAACTGAGGGGCTGCATAAAGGACCAGTAGAAGATAAATAAGGAGTTTTTAACTTTAAACCATGTAAAGATATTCCAGTAGAGCCCCAGAATATAAATATAGAGCTGGAAATGTGAAGAATAATGCAATGCATGCTGGGAAGTGTATGCAAATAAGCTAATGTTTCTAAAATCAGTATATGATCCAACTGACGTTTAGTTGCCTGAACTCATGATTAGTTCAGCAAATATTAAAACTTGAAACTGACAAACTTATCTAATAACACAGTTAATAATACAATAAAAAGTTGTTTAATATGTTATTATGAGATTTTACAGTAACAACTTGTAATTGTTTTATAGTTCAGAGTTTAGTCTCATCAACTCTGCAGCTCTGTGGAGCTTTTGAGCCTCTTTTACTTCCTAGTTTTGAAGAAAACGGATGTTTCGTCATGTAAGAGTATCGATTACAGTGGTGTTAAACGATCAGCTTCCACCTTACTTCCTGTTTCTGTTTTTCATCCTCTCTCACCTCAAACATCGGTGATAAATTCTACTTTAACCACTTTCCAACTGTCTGAAAGCTTCTCGTCTTGTCACAGTCAGCAGAGAGTGTTTAATACAAAGTTAAAGGTAGGTCGAACGCAGCGCTGCAGGTGTGTGTGGAAGTGGTGAAGTGGGGCAATAATTTTTACTTTTGGTTCCTATCCAGAGTTCGGCGAGGAGGAGGAGGAGGAGGAGGAGGAGGGGGGAGAACGGCGGTTTCGTCCTTGGTTTCGCTCTCTTAAAGGCTGCGACACGGCGGCGTTTTAGAGACGAGGCGGAGATCGAGACGAGTTATTATCCACGCAAAGTCTCTTCCCACAAGGGCACGACACCGGGCAGAGAGATTATAATGATGACAGACGGCGGTGAGGCCGGCGTGTATCTCTGATGAGAAGACAGGGAGGAATTATGGGTAAAGAGGAGATATATGGAACACGTGGGGGATGAGGTTCTGTGACCCAAAAACATCCTGTAAGCTGTTTAAACACTGAAAAACAATGGAGGACAGGCGATGAAGAGGAGAGGGTTTAGGAAAGGAAAGAGAAAGACGGAAAAGAAAAGAAGACAGAAGGAAAAATGAAATTAAAGGAGGAAATGAGAGAATAGAAGTGATCGAGAAAAGAGAAGAAGAAGACAGAAAGTCAAGAGGAAAGAAAAACAAGGTGACATAAGCAAAGAGGAAGGTGTTTAGGACAGTAGGAAAAGGGAAAAGGAAGGATGGAAGACAGGACAGAGGGAACAAAAAAGTATATGTTTGGGGAAGAAAAAATAAAAATAAAAGTGAAGACAGAAGGAAAGAAGAAAGGACAGAAAACGATGGGATGGAAGAGAGAGGAGGAGTTGAGACAAGAGGAAGAGGGAAAGGAAAGGAAATGATGGAAGGAAAGGAAATGAGGTGAGACGGAGAGGAGTTTATAGAAAAATTAGAAAAAGTAAAGAATTCAAAGCTAACAAGGAGAGAGAGAAAAGAAACTAAACATGATGAAGAGGAGGAATGAGACAAGAGGAGGAAGGGGCTGACGGAGGAAAAATGAAAGGAAAATAAATAAAGCGAAAGGAGAAGATGAAAGACGAGGTTTATAAAAGAAGATAAAAGCTCTATTTGGACAGAGAGAGAGAGAGAGACGAGGATCATCGTCTTCATCATCAATAGAACAGAGAAGTGCAGTTTAATGGCAGAGGAAGATGAAGATGTTTCCTGGCGGGCTGTAGAAGATGAAGGCTCTTACCATGGTGGTGAGGATGTACTTGTAGAAAGCCGATGTCATCCCCAGCTCGCTCGCCTGGACGTCACCAGAGGAGAAGCAGCAGCAGAAGAAGAAGAAGAAGAAGAAGAAGAAGAAGAAGAAGAAAGAGTCAGCGCGTTGAGACAGGAAGAACACATCCTCAGACTTTCTCTGAAGAAACATGAATCACTGTTTATTAAAAAAGATGAAAAAAAAGATCATCCGCTCCGTGTTTTCTGCTGCAGTTTGTCCCAAATTGGAGACAATTGTGTTTCACCGCTGACAGGCTGCTTCTTTAATAACACGAAACAACCTCGAAACAGAGAAAACGACTGCAGGATCTGTTGCTGACGGGTTTAGTTCACAGTGTTTCACATCTGTCTTAAACCAACAGTCAGGAGCCCAAATGAACATTAAAGCTGTTTTTCTTGTTGTAATCATTCCTCCTGTTCATACTGACCATTAGAAGATCCCTTCATAATGACCTTACAATGGAAGTGATGGAGGACAAAATCCACAGTCCTCCTTCTGTGCAAAAATGTATTTAAAAGTTAATCTGAAGCTAATATGAAGCTTCAGCATCCAAATGAGTCAAATCAAGTAGATATCTTTCAACGTTACAGTCTTTTTAGTGCCAAAGTTCCTCTTTTTGTTACTATACTTCCACCTGCAGCTCAACAGGGAAACACTGTCCGAGGAAACACAAAGAGGGAATTTGATGCTAAAAAGACTGTAAATGTGTCAGATATCCACTTGATATGACTAACTCAGACTGATGAAGCTGAATAGAAGCTTCACACAGACTTTTAAATGACTGTTCTTTTAAATGCTGTACAATGAAGCCAAAAACTGCAGTTCCTTGAACGACCACTTGAGGCTCCAAAAGCGATTCAATCCCCATAGACCCCCATGTTAAAATGCCCAACTTTACAGCAGTAATTAACATGTTTACAGTCTGGTACAAACAACGGTTTTGGTCTCTGTAGCTAATTTCTCCTTTCATGACAACTGTACGGGGGTGAATTTTTTTATAGCTCACCTGTTTAAATTTTATTAAGCTGTAAAGTTATGAATAATGAAGGACATGGCTGCTTTGAGTGACAGGTCCGCCAGCCGCTAGGTGACTTGTTTCGCCTCTTTGCCCATTTTTGATTGGCTGGGAGTTAGGCAGCGTCACGTGCTGCCAAGATGGCGACGGCCGGAGCAAAAACCGCTCTTCAGAAACCAACGGGTGACGTCACGGTAACTACGTCCATATTTTTATACAGTCTATGGTGTGGACACACTGTGGATTTTGGCCTCCATCACTTCCATTGAAAACACATTTGAAGGATCTTTTAATATCCAGTATGAACAGGAGGAATGATTACAGACACCTGACTGCTGGTTTAACACACACTGGAAAAATTAGGAACCTGCCCTTTAATGAACATTTACTAATTATGTTTCCTTCAAATCATATAAGCTGTAGCAGTTAAGTCGTACACTTGCCTACATTGTGTCTGCTGTGCGCTCCAGGCGTCAATGATACATGATGCAACCAGTGTTTGCTGCATTTTGAAATATGTAACCCTACAAAAATGATACTCCAGTGATTAAGTCTGACTCCTGTGTTTCATCAAACGTTTCCCTTTAACCTGCATGTTTTATTGTGAGCAGCTGCTGCTTCACACTGTTTTACAGGCTGAGATTTGAACTCGCAGCCTCTCGATGAAGAGCCTGCAGCTCGCCTCCGTTATCACACCCATTAACATCCCGCCCGCCTGCACAGCCACAGCTTTACAGAAGAAGAAACATGACAGAGTTACTGAGCGATTTTTATTTTGTATTCAAAACTTCTCAGACCCCCAAGGTTACCGAGCAGAGAGTGAAATTACAACCTGGCAAACGCTGCTAGATTTAGTTTGAGGCTGTAAAGTCTGTCGGCTCGGTTTGGCAGGAAACCAGCCGAGAGTCTGAAGGTCCTGTTCTACTCTGTAAACACCACAGAGGAAGAAAGAAATAAAGATGTTTCAAACAGACAGAGGAGCTGGACAGCTCAGATCAGATGTTAAACATAAAAATCTGTGTCTGCTGAGTAAAAGTGATCAGTTCCTCCAGGAGTTCACATCAATTACAGATGTTTCAGTCACTTCCAGCTCAATGATCAATAAAGAGATAAAAACCTCATCCTGTATTTATTATGTTAATAATAATTATAGTTTTATAAATCTAACCGCAAACTGGACGTTTAGCTGCATTTAAACACAGAACATGTGACTGTGGAGGCTTTCAGGTTGTTTAATAGCGAGCTGTCGTTTGCATCACTGGGACCAATAACTGTAATGTAATTACTGAATTTGTAATTGTAATCCCTTGCTGGTTTTACTGGGAGAAGGATGCTGCAATGGGCAGGCAGGCAAGAGGAAAAGAGGAGGTTTATGGATGAGAAGACATGCAGGTGGTTGGTGTGACAGGAAGAGATGGAAACAGATGACAATCTCTTCCTGTTAGGAGACCCCTGACAGGAGGAGAAGAAGAAAAGAAGAAGAAGGAGAAGAAGAAGAAGAAGAAGAAGAAGAAGAAGGAGGAGAAGAAGAAGAAGAAGAAGGAGGAGGAGGAGAAGAAGAAGAAGAAGAAGAAGAAGGAGGAGGAGGAGAAGAAGAGGGAGAAGAAGAAGAAGAAGGAGGAGGAGGAGGAGGAGGAGAAGAAGAGGGAGAAGAAAAAGAAGAAGAAGAAGAAGGAGGAGAAGAAGAAGAAGAAGAAGGAGAAGAAGAAATTGTAACGCTGTATTTACATGAATAAACAAGTAAAGAGGTGAATGTGCAGCAGAATATAAAGACACATTGCATTTTTTTCTTTAAGGTAAAAACTAATAATAATAATAATAATAATAATAATAATAATAATAATAATAATTGTATATTTTGTATAGGTGGGAGCAGAGTGCAGACAGAAGGCAGGCAGACGCCCACATACTGAGGTAGACTCCTAAAACTGACTGAAAAAGTAAAAGTACATTTTTTAACCAGAATAAGAGAGAAACAGCTCACATCATCTGACTCTCCTGGAGAAACTGTTTATAAAAACCTTCTAACAGCTACTGCAGCCTGTCACAGGTGCTCTCCTCCTCCTCCTCCTCCTCCTCCTCCTCCTCCGCCTCCACTCTGTCACTTTCACTACTTCACCAGTTCCTGTGACGAAACGATGCATTTTCATCACGCCGCTAAAAAAACATGTGGCGTGACAGGAGCAACGTGAACACAAGCAGGTGATCCCAGAGCTCCCAGTTATGGTGAGCGGGGACGATGGTGGACATGGTCACTTCTCAGTGACGCTACACTGGGAATTTAGTAATTCTTGGATATCTCTTCTTTATAATAACCCAGTCTGATTACAGCCTGTGATGCAAATAAGACAACATGACTGACACTAAACTAATCACAACTTGTTTGGAACAGATTTTTTGTGTAGAAAGCAAGAATTAAAAACTAACATTGTAATCAGATGTGTTACAGAGGTTTTGCAGAATTTGTCTCGACTTTTCCCAACTTGTAAAACACTCAGAAAGTTTCCTTTACGCCCCCGACTTGCTGCTCTGATTAATAATTACCTCAAAGTGAACGTACGACGTGATCGATCAGTCAATCAATGTCTCCCGCTAAACTGAGTCAGACACATCCTGACACGTCTCATCTCGTCAGCGCTTCACTTACCAGATGACAGTTTAAATAATTGCCTCTCTGGTTAAATAAAAGACCTTTACTACTGTGTTTTTTTTTCCTGAAGCTTCATGTTATATTTTCAGAAAAGCGAAACCGTTTCTGACGTTAGAACTCTTTTATACTCCGCAGGAAACCCTGTTCTGTCAAAACATGTGTTGGTGGTGGAAAATAAAAATAGCAAAAAGCTTTTGTTCATGGATTTTATGACTGTGAGTCACTTTTCATTCTAGATTGAAAAGCAACGATAGCTGTGAAACAAATGTAGTGAAGAGGAAGTATAAAGTAGAATAAACAAAATTGTACAGTACAGTAAAGTATTTGAGTAAATAATTTCACATTTTAGTCATTTGTTGAGCAAAAATGACAAATATTTGCTCTCAAATGTGAGAAATTGCTGCTTTTCTTGCTCTTAGATGATTGAATCAAAGAGGATTTAATGTGACTAATCAACAGAAGAATCTCTACAAACGGATCTAAACGAATTACAAATATACAAATTAATAAAATACAGTTGTGCTCATAAGTCTACATACCCTGGCAGAATCTGTAAGGTGTGTATCATTCATAGTGTCTATAATTTTGACCATAAAGTTCAATTTTGGTCTCATCACTCCAAAGAGTTTTGAGGCTTGTCTAGTTGCTGTTTGACATATTGTAAATGGGCTGTTGTTGTGCGTTGGCACAGTTTTTTTCTGGCAACTTGACTGCACAGCCCATTTTTGTTCAAGTATCTACTTATTGTGCATCTTGAAACAGCCACATGCAACTTTCAGATGAAGTTGTATGTGGGGGTTTTTCTTTGCAATCTGAACAATTTTTCTGGCAATTGTGGCTGAAATCTTTGTTGTTCTACCTGACTGTGGTTTGGTACCAACAGAACCCTCAATTTTCCACTTCTTCATCAGAGCTTCAACACTACTGATTGGCATTTTCAAATCTTTAGACATCTTTTTATATCCTTTTACTGGTTTATAAAGTTCAACTACTTTTGCTCGCAGGTCCTTTGACAGTTCTTTTGCTTCCCTCATGGCTCATTATCCAGTAAAGTCAGAGCAGCACTGGATGAAATGTGCAGAAACTCATTGACTATTTATACACAGACACTAATTACAATCAAACAAGTCACAGGTGTGGAAACTTACCCTTCACAGCCATTTAAACCTGTGTGTGTCAACCTGTGTGTATATTATCAGGCCAAACATTCAAGGGTATGTAAACTTTTGATCAGGAGCCATTTGGGTGATTTCAGTTATCATTATAATTTCAGCATGATCAGTCATATGTTCCAAAAAATGGCCAATATCTCACAAATTCTACTATAAATGTGAAATCGATGTATCACCGAAAAAGTAGAATATTTCCCTTTGAAATGTACTATAGTGGAGTGGAAATATAAAGTACATAAACCTAAAAGTTGTACTTAAAGTACTTGAGTAAATTTGTTAAATTCCATCACTGGAGAACTAAAGCAGAAGTTTTCTGCGGTCAGTGTGACGGCGCCGACCTTCCTCAGGATGTGGTAGGAGATGGAGGCGTTGGCGTCGATGATGATGGTGGCCACTTTGTCGTCCCGGATCTCCTTCAGCAGGGGGGTCGGGTCCAGGCTGTCGTCCAGCATCCGCACCGACAGCGTCTCCCTGGAGATGAGGAAGCGGCGGACCAGCTCCTCCAATCGCAGCAGGCCTGGTGGGCGAGAAATATGTCAAATATATGTTCATTTTAAAGCGTATACGGTGTTAAAATCATGTTTCGGGAGCTGGTTTTAACTTTCTGAAAGACACAGGAAGTCCTTAAATGACGCTCAGCTGAGTGTTCAGCTTGTTTACTTGTAAAATGATCAATTTGACTTGAAAAAACAAAAAAAGGTTGCAGAGATTGATGGAGCTGAGAGTCATTAGAGAGACAAATAACTGCTTTAAAAACATCTGAGAACAGATGAGGATGAAAGTCCATTAATTTTCCCCACAGAGAATCAGTTTGGACCCTTGTGTCCATTCAGTCTGGAGTGGATTTAACTATAAGACTGTGAGACGTTTTTAATGTTTTAATCCACAAGATTTCTATTATATTAAACCCCATTTTGATTCTATTTATGGCCATTATTTCCACCAGTGCCAGTAAATGAAGGAGCTTTTATTATTATTAAATTGCACTTGCAGTTACAACCAGTGAACACAGGTGTCGCCACATCGAGTGAGACTGAAACGACAGACGGGGTGAGTGAGATGAGTTTCATTATTTCCTGAGTAACTTTTATAAAAAGCTGTTGTCCTTGGATCGTCTCTCTCTGTGTGTGTGTTAACATTCGGCCTTCGTCTCGTCTGCCCCTGACAGAAGCAGCAGGCGTGTCTCCGCTAATCAGAGCCATAAAGTGTTGATCACGGCCCTGCTGGGTTTAACTGGCGGACAGCAAGCAGCGACAACACGGGCCCGTTAAACACGACGTTAACGGCTAAACACTGAGGGGAGAGTCTGCGGGGAGAGAAGAGAGGCGTTAAAACAGCGAGCCGGGGCGGCCCAGTCGGGTGGAAACACTGGAGAGAGATTGATGGAGGATGAGTGGAGAGAGAGGAAAGAGAGGAGGAGGAGGAGGAGGAAACATGAGAGGAAGGAAAGGGAAGAAGAAGAAGAAGAAGAGGAGGATTAAAGGATCATTTAGCTGATTTTCAACCTTTTCTCTTGCTACACGAACTAGGGACAAGAAGAGGAAAAGAAAGAAAAGGAAAGAAGAGGAAAGGAAAGGAAAGGAAAGGAAAGGAAAGGAAAGGAGAGGAAGCGAGAGGAAAGAAGAGGAAAGGAAAGAAGAGGAAAGAAGAGGAAAGGAAAGGAAAGGAAAGGAAAGGAAAGAAGAGGAAAGGAAAGGAAAGGAAAGGAAAGGAAAGAAGAGGAAAGGAAAAGAAAGGAAAGGAAAGGAAAGGAAGCGAGAGGAAAGAAGAGGAAAGGAAAGAGGAAATTTTGGATAACCAATCAGAAGCAGCTCATAAAGCCACCTGAGAGGAAATGAACTCCAGTGAACTTTGGAAAGAATCAGAAACTTGGCAGCAGGAAGGAACTGAGGCTCTGAAACCATCAAACTCAGCAACAACACTCACACTCCGCTTTGGCGCAGATCAGGCTGGCCGTCGGGTATCCGAAGGAGCGCAGGATGGATCCGATGGCCAGACTCAGGTCCTCGTTACTCGGGTAGAGCGACACCGAGGCGAAGCGAAGGTACGGCAGCTTGGGAGTCTCCTCCGGACCGATCTTCACGTGAGGGATCTGAAGGGAACGAGGGAGGAAAGAAAACACAATAACATTCAGAAAGTCTCTTGTGTCAAAGGACACAAAATAATAGAGGAAAGTTAAAGGAAAACCGAAAAGGAAGTAAAAACGTGAGATGAAAAAGAAGGAAAGAGATGCAAAGAGGAAGAAACTATGATGATCTAGATGAGAGGAAGAGGAAGATTTGAGGAATGATGGAGGGAAATAAAGAGGAAGAAATAAAAAGAAGGACGGATGAAAAGACAAAGAGAACAAGAGGTGACGACATCCTGGAAACAAATATTTTTATAATATTAAAAAATCATCAAACCAAAAGAATCTTTTCCAGGAGTTCAGATAACAGAGAGTTTGATCCGTCAGCTTTAATCAGACTCTGAGTCTGATCATCAGTGATATCAGGAGACTGTTTAAACATTCTTATCTTTATTTTAGATTATTAAGTGTCCACATGGAAATGATTCTTTCTATCCATTAGATTCTTGTTCCTTTTAACTGTGATTACAATCGTTTTCTAACCGTTAACAAAGTTGTTTTTATGTCCAAATCAGACCAAAGTTTCAGCAACCAGCAGCCATATAAACCATCATTTAACAGCTCTGGAAGCTGCTGTTAAACTTGTCGTTACGTACGGAGGACTTGTGGGACTTTAACGCTTCTTTTCAACCAGAAGAACTTTACCTGACCTGCCTTTAAACTGGAGGAACCTGAGATCTGCTGAACCTGAACCGACCTGGTTCTGGTTCATCGTCGTGTATTTCTGTTTCCCTGCATGTCATGTGTCGCAAGTAGACACATATTATCCAAACCCCGTCAGTCAGGAAAGACATTACAGAGAACTGGAGAATAAAACTCATGTTTCTGAATCAGTCGAGTCCTTGTTCAGAGTTTTCTGTGGAGATGTGGTGAGTTTACTGACACAGAGCTGATCTGATACAGTAGACCAGAGGTCGGCAACCAGCGGCTCCCTGTGGCTTCAAAACAAAATATCAATAAATAATGTCTATTTAATTTTAATGTATTTTATTTTATTTATTTAGTTAGTTTATTTTAATGTAATAGTTGTTATTTTGGAGAGTTTGGTGATCTTGTAATATAAAAATAAAACATGTTTTAATATTTTGTCGATCGGAATATAGATCACCTGCCGGGCCGTTGCCGGGCAACAGGCAAGTGCATTTTTTGAGCGGTCTACCCCCGGTAATGCTTCATGGACAGATTCATTTACTTTTACTGTTGATGAGAATGGTTCACCTGTTTGCTTCATATGTGGGGAGAAACAAAAAATCAAACCTTGAAAGACGTTTCCAAAAACAAACACTCAGCTTTCGCTGGAGATGATCAAAACAGAGCAGCTTCGGAACTGCTGCGCAAAACCGACCAGAGCAAAAAAACACTTTGAAGAGGTGGATGAAGTCTACAAACTCAATCACTGCCGGCTGGTTTTGTGGCAGTTCAGGAGATCAGCAGACACGGGAAGCCGTTCACTGATTCTAAAAGAATCGACTTCAAGAACAAGAGTGAAATAAACTGCTGTTGGTTCATAATTATGTTCAGTCAACTATGTCATTTGTGACACTTGATGTGACTTTCATTGTCAACTATGTTACACCTGATGTTTTAACATGATGCTTCTACATCCTACATCCACACAGGTTGGAGTTTTGTATAACACATCTTAAAACTATCTTAATGACCTGTAAGGCAGATTTATGATTAAAAATACTTCTGACCTTAATGACAGTGCTGAACATATCACTATTATATCTGCAAAATATTCAATTCTTAAAAAAAAACCTAAAAAGAATCATTGTACATATGGCAGAATAGGGATTAGGGTTAGGAGGGGCTGCTGCATTCAGACAGGATCAAACAGGTCAAAATCAGCAGGGGTCAAAGGCAGGAAAGACGCACAGTCAGCATCTTGTTGATCAAGGAGTTGTTCTCAGTCTCAACCCAAATGTGTATTTTCAATTTTAACCATTAAAAAAATGACTGAATGTGTCTGTTATCAACATTCAGCAGGAAAAAACCAACAAAGAACAACAGGCTGCAGATATCTGATGATCGTAGAAGGTTTTGCTCTCTCGTCATTGGTTCTTAAATCGGCCTTTATGTTGCTGTTTGCTTGTTTCCGTCGATCAGATTAGCAAAAATATTTTTAACTTCCTTAATCTTCACAAAAAAGTCAAATTTCACACTGAGCTGATTTTAAAATACAGAGAAAATAACTGAAAACAACTATATCGTGAATGAATTTGTCTTTAATTAAAACACAGTTTATGTGAACATGATGCAGCTGGATGCACATCTGTCCATTTAGTTCCTGATTTAGTTCCTGTAACTCTGCACTGACGCCAACGTTCTGCTTGAAAAGGCGTTTAAGTAGGTTTCTCAAAAAGCAACAAAAACCAAACAGGTAGAAATATTAAATGAAATATTAAAACAGTCCAATTAGTTTTCACATTAATTTCAGAGATTTTCAAAGCTTCTTCAGTTCGAACTCTGCAGAGTAAAGGTCCTGTGAGCGACTGTGTTTTGATTTAAGCTGAAAGATTCATGACAAATTGAAAAATTAATAACATCAGAGATGAATGAAGAATCAGGTCAGAGGCCAAACATGTCCTGTGTGATCCTTCGCTCGCTGATTTAACCTCGGCTCTCACCTGCAGAGGTTACAGCTGTAAACTGTAATTAGCTCAGCTGGGCTTCACTGTGATCTGTGGAGCTTATTTTAAATCCATGCAGAGAATCCAATAATATGAGTCCTGCCAGGCTAAAAGGAATAGATGTTTAAAATGAGATGGACTCACTCTGGCAGGAGAAGAGTTAAACCACATTTAAACCATTAAAGAAGCATAAAGACGGCTTTGACGCCTGCTACCTGAGACGCTATCAGCTGATATAGAAGCTGTTCTGTCTGTTCAAGATCCTCCAATCACTGATCAACTCACAGCTACGTGACTTCCTGGACAATAATGTCCTGATGTTTAGACTGAGTCAGTAATAACTGCTGTTAAATCCCTCAGATTAGACAAAAACACATCACTGGTTCATGACGACGCCTCCATCGGCAGTAAACGTCACCGTTATGCTCGTCAACAAAGGTTTTGTCTAATAAAGAGAGTTTAAATAATTGATCTGATAGAATTGGAGATTGTAAAGAAAAACGAGTCCAGTCAAAGTGATGTCTTAACTTTTATAACTTTATTGTAAATGTAATCTGCTGAAGATGTGACAACGTTTAATTTAAAGTTTGTTCTAAACCTTTAACGTCTCCTTGTGTATCCATATGTTAGACGATGTCGCAGCACTACGACTCTCACCTGCCAGATGTGTGACTCACCTCTTTCTCCCCGCAGATGTGACTGATGGTGGACCCGGAGGCGGGACTGGAGGCGGGGCCAATCACAGAGACCACGCCCTTTGGCAGGATCTGACACACTGAGAGAGAAAACGACAAAAAAAAAAAAAAAAAAAGAGAGAGAGAGAGAGAGAAATAAAACTTTGTGTTTGAATTATTTTGTGTTCGCAGGCCGAGCTGGAGCTCATTGGACGGTCTCCAACTCTTACTTCCTGTCCTCTTTGCAGGGGCGCCATCCATCAGATGATACACCCAGTCTGAGACACGGACGATTCATCAACGCCGCCTCTGTAGACGTTTGGATTCATGTTCGTCTGCAGCTGATTAGTCCTCTAATGCTGCTGCTGGCGACGTTAAAGGCTTGTTGGTCGTAAATGTACAAAAATCTGGTGACAAATATTTTAAAAAACCATCAAACCTAAAAGGCTTTAATGGGAGTTCAGGTAAAACTTCAATAACATGAACCCTCACCTGCCTTTCAACTGGAGGAGCCTGAAGGAATAGTTCACATATCTGAACCAGGTGGAGTTTGGGCCATTTTATCATGTAAAGCTTTGAACTTTCAACTGTAATTAACTGAGAAATGTTCGTTAGCCTGTTAGCCTGGCAAGCTAACAGTCAGTAATGGATTAAATGAAGCAAAAATGTTCCCAGTTTGGAAGAAAGAAGAAAATAAAGATGATAGTAAAACAAAAATGAATACATATTGTGATGATAAATCTGCTGCTGTTTTCATTATAAACTGTATATACTGTGTGAGAATGTGAAGCAGGTGTAGCAACAGTCAGTCAGTCAGTTATCTGGACCTGTTAGAAAGTTCTCGCTTCCTTTTGTTCTTTTGTCCTTTTGCATTTTTTCTTTTCTG